>NC_064926.1:277622777-277925121 GCF_023897955.1 Schistocerca gregaria
GCGGTACGTCCACCCGGCCTCCCGCATGCCCACTATACGCCCTCGCTCAAAGTCCGTCAACTGCACATACGGTTCACGTCCACGCTGTCGCGGCATGCTACCAGTGTTAAAGACTGCGATGGAGCTCCGTATGCCACGGCAAACTGGCTGACTCTGACGGCGGCGGTGCACAAATGCTGCACAGCTAGCGCCATTCGACGGCGAACACCGCGGTTCCTGGTGTGTCCGCTGTCCCGTGCGTGTGATCATTGCTTGTACAGCCCTCTCGCAGTGTCCGGAGCAAGTATGGTGGGTCTGACACACCGGTGTCAATGTGTTCTTTTTTCCATTTCCAGGAGTATATATATATATATATATATATATATATATATATATATATATATATATATCGCCTGCTTGCATTTGTCTGTTTGTGCAGGCTCATCTCAAAGTTCTGCAAGGATTTTGGTCTGGTTATAAAAAATGGTTACACTGATCCACAAGTATGGTTTCTGAATGCATTTCATACATATTTCGTACAAATTACGAAGAATTAAAGATTAGTGCGAAAGCGATGCCAGTGCGTGCAACCGCCGTAATTCTAGAGAGGAGTAGTTATTTGAGAGACTGAAAAGCTTGACGCAGTTTACTTCTGGTGTGAAAGTGACGCGTTAAAGACTCTGGCTAGAAACCAAAAGGTTGTACTATCGGATCGCGGCTGGGTCACTTTTTCTTTCACTCTGCCTTTTACCGTAGTGTTGACCTCTCGAGCACCTGGAGCTTCGCCAGAAGCGAAACTTGGCTCAGGGTCCACGTTTAGCGTAGCTCCTCTTTTCCCGGTTGGATAACTGGTTAGGAACATGCACGTCGCCTAAGTGCTATCCAGTTGATTGCGGTCGGTTTGAAACATCTGCATACCGCAAATAACGTGCGAATTCGAAACCTATGGTTTTCAGCTCTTTATACATAGTGTAAAACGCAGCATGGGGTGCATCTTTTCTTTGTTTATTTAAAGAAAGCTTTATATCAATGCAACATATGACTCAACGTCCAGCTTTCTCCTTTGAGTCAACCATAGAAGCGAACATTATTCTCTGCATCATGAGACGAAATATATTATTCGTTTGGGCACTTTCAGATTATGCAGAAGACTGGCAAAGGTATCTCCACTGGCGACGCATTCAGAAATATGACAACAACTTCAGACAAACAATTTCTGCTTCCCTCACGTTACCAATCGCAACATTGGCAGCTTCACTACGTTTCCATGCAGTATGTTCTTTCAGCAGGGCAAGAGATGATTCAGGTTTCATATTTCAGAGTTCCTTGAATAAAACCTAAATGTGGACACTATTCTTTGCGTGGCGCCGCAAAGAAGTCTGTCATAAAAAGTCCACGACAAAAAAATTCGGCTATGAGTTTAAGCAGTGCATCATGTACTAATGTTCACAAGAATTTATACTGTGACAGGACCTAAACATGTACGTCATGCGTCCCCTCTCTTACTTGTTTTTTTTATTTATGACACCTCATCCAGTCTCCGACACATATTGAATCACTAACACATATATGCACCCGTGATTCGCATTCAGTATTTACTTTCGCTGTAAAAATATTACGTGCATCATCCTGTGCTCCCATTATTGTCAAGAAATATTACTCCACGCGTCAATTCTATATGGAACACATAACATTTATGCCTCCAGACAACTTGCTCACCGTGCAGTACTTACATTGCATAGCTTACGTGAAACTGATGATACTCACATGGTTCACGTTGTCCTCTGATTAATTTTAGTCGTGGTCCACAAACAAAATACGCTACGCCGTACATACTTAGTCCTGCCCATGCGATCCTGGACCTTGTTGCTAATAGTCTATAATATGAGCAATACACGATTACATTGTAGATGACTGGAGGACGTACAGGGTTGGCAGGGACGGGTATGTCTTTCCAAGTTGCTTCAATGCTATGACAGATTTCATTAGCGGTTGTGGCTGGCGAATGGAGGCATGCCAAGCTGTTGGCAAGCCATGAAAGACGTTTCAGTGGATGGGAGAGATGGAGAATGTCCTGGCCGATGCAAGAGCTGAACACCCTCTACATCGAGGGGGGTAAGACTACTTGTGGTCTCCTTGAAAGATAACGTCAGGGTGACTTTGGCACAGGGTACAGCCATCAGGATTAAAACATTAAGTACATAAGGGCTGCTATGCACATTACTGGCTTTGCAAATCAGAGGCTATCGTGTTGAGTTCCCAATGTATTGCACGCCACACCCTGTGGGGCATGCCTGTATGCTGATCATGAACGCAATTGGCAAAGTTCATTCTGCTTGGAAAACTTCACATATGGCTATGTCCATCGTCATGTTTCACGTACATTGATCAGCTAGAATATTACGACCACCTACCTAATAGCCGGGATGTCCACCTTTGACACGGATAACAATAGCGATGTGTCGTGGCATGGAGGTAATCATAGTAGGTCGCTGGAGGGAGTTGGCACCACATCTGCACACAAGTCACCAAATTCCAGTAAAATCCAGGGAGAGGGGCGATGAGCTCCGACACTACGTCCAATCACGTCCTAGATCCACTCGATTGGGTTCAGTTCTGGCGAGTTGGGAGGCCAGCACATCAATTGTAAATCGCCACCGTGTTCCTCGAACCACTCCACCACACCCTGGCGTTGCGACAGAGGGCGTTATCTTGCTGAAAAATGTCACTGGCATCAGGAAACAAGATCGTCATGGAGGGGTATTCGTGGTCTGCAAGCCGTGTACATTACTTCTGGGCTGTCGTGGAGACTTGCACGAGCTCCACTGGACCCATGGATGCCCATATGAAGCTTGTCGCAATCCAGCAGAGTACATGTGTCAAGGAGCTGTTACCCTGGAAGATGACGGATTTGCGCTCTCCCTTTGACGTGACGAAGAAAGTATCAGGATTCATCATACCATGAAATGCTCTGCCACTGCATCAACGTTCAGTGGCGATGATCACATGCCCATTTCACTCATAGTTGCCGATGTTGTGGTGTTAACATTGGCACAAGCATGGGTCGTCAGCTGCGAAGGCACATCGTTATGAGCTTTCGGTTCACTCCGTGTTCAGACACACTTGTATTATGCCCAGCATTAAAGTCTGATTTTAGTTCCGCCACAAACTACCGTCTGTCTTATTTTACCAGTCTACCCAGACTCTGATGTCCGACATCTATAATGAGGGTCGCTCGCCCAACACCACGATGTGTAGATGTGGTTTCACCTTGATTTCGCCACGTGTTGAAGACTCTCACTCAGCACTCCGCGAATACCCGAGAAGTTGTGCAGTTTCCGAAACGCTCGTGCCGAGCCTCCGATCATAATCTGCCTTCCGTCAAATTCAGATAGATCGCATACCTTCTGCTTTCTGCTTACGGAAAGTATGGCAGTGATACTACATATACTTTGCGTGCTTCTGACTAGCAAAAATTCCTCGCCAGATGACGCTGCTATCGCTTGGACGGGTTAATATCTATAGGGGATCGGAGATCATAATGTTCTTGCTGGTCAGTGTAGAACAGAGACTTGTCTAAAAAGACAATGGCGTACAACCCCTGCATTCAGTTTTATTGAGCATACGACCATTGGCACGCCTCTGCCTGCCCCCTTGTCAAGGGGAGCCTTGGTAATCACACCTGTGTTTACAGTCCTTGGTGCACCAGACGTCATCGCACTGCCCTTGACATCGTGAGAGATATCTACCTTTAGATCGCCAATGGAAGTGCATGTGGAGAGTACGTCCCAACAGAGTTCCTTGAAGGCCCAGGCGCCCTAATCCCAGAAATTCAAAAGAATTACTGCATCGAAAATCTTCAGCACATCAAAAAAATGATCAAATGTATGTGAAATCTTATGGGACTAAACTGCTAAGGTCATCAACCCCTAAGCTTACCCACTACTTAACCTAAATTATCTTAAGGACAAACACACATACCCATGCCCGAGGGAGGACACGAATCTCCGCCGGGACCAGCCGCACAGTCCATGACTGCAGCGCCCAAGGCCGCTCGGCTAATCCCGCGCGGCCTTCGGCACAACACTGTTCTAAACTGTGACTGTAAAACCAGAGCGCGGTGCTTTTACGGACACCTAAAGACAATGAAGTACAAAACTATTACCACAAAAAAACCTACGCCATACCAGGTGTATCAAAACTGGATGCACTTGTGACGCACCGCGACTGTATTGCATGCTCAACAACCACCGTCGCTCCCATATAAGAAATATTTGCACGGTGCGGGAGAGTGGTACGGTCGAGGAACCAGTGGAAATAACGTTGATAGTTGAGAACGACTTTTAGTGACTTTAATACAGACGTGGTGCGGCGAGCCCCCCTCTATCCATTTTCCCTGGCTGATGCCGATCAGTGAGCGGCTGATTTCGCCTACCGAACCGGCGCTCTTCATTACTGACGGAAGGCCTGTTGTCAGCTGACAGCCTTTAGAGGTCATCGCCGCTGACGTGAGCAGCTCGGTTACTGCTGTGCAGTACAATTTACTGCTGCACTCAGCTATCCTGGCTTCGCAATCGACCTTGCATGTATGTTATTGTGACCACACGTTACCACACAGGCAGCTACCGACTTGAGGCTGGTAACACAGCAGGACAGCTTCCGCTCTACTTGCCAATACATTTACTGAAGACTTACAAGTTTCACTCAAAGATTAGGTAGTGGCACTACATAAAAACGGACTGCAAAAAAATCTTCGGACAGATTCAGCCATGAATACCCTTGGATTTAAGAATAATTTCAGGACAACAATCTTTAATCTACTGACAAATTCATACTCTCGAATATTCGTAAACGAAGATGCTGCAGACCCGTTCTCTATCAAGTGAGCAGTTAAACAAGGATGCGATATTATCTACAGCACAGTTCTTCATATAACTCAACCCATTACTACGAAAAATCTCGTCATCCTGCACGGGTGTGACATTTGGAAACTCAAGCACATTTTCTAATTCTTAAGCAAATAACCTGGAGGTATTTATTACAGATGTCCAATACTCGTACAAAGTAAAGCAAGATTTAAATTTCACGAAAGAGCATCGTGTTTAACGATAAACCCTACAAAAACTATGCTCATAGCCAAGGGACAAGTACAAGAAACACAAAATCCTCGGAGTACATGCCCCAGCCAGTATTCAATAAATGGCAGCTTGTAACTAATAAGCAATACTATATTATAGCAAAGAAATAACTAAAGCAAATGCAACAAGAAACCTGGAATTGACAAAAAAGGTAAAGTAAATAAACAAATTCTTAATATCAATACCTTGTTACATCTCTTAAATTCTAAATCTGCCCAGAGAACAGGGACGAACTATAAGGGGCGACCAAAATGTTCTGTTCGAAGGCCGTACATCCAGAATCGGCATGAACTGAGACAACAACAAAAAATGGTTCAAATTGCTCTGAGTACTATGGGACTTAACATCTGAGGTCATCAGTCCCATAGAACTTAGAACTAATTAAACCCAACTAACCTAAGGACATCACACACATCCATGCCCGAGGCAGGATTCGAGCCTTTGACCGTAGCGGTCGCACGGTTGCAGACTGTAGCTACTAGAACCGCATGGCCACTGCGGCCGGCTGAGACAACACCACCCTGAACATTGACGAAATAATCCAACCGACCCGATTCGTAAAACACCGTATAATATTGCGTGAAGAAGACTAATTGACTGCTACACATCCGCGTCCGACAGGAATCGTCGAACTGTCAACGCCTTAGTTAAATGACTGAAGGCGTGATAACGGCATGGGGAGGGCTCAGGACTCTCGAGTCTCTCTCCCACCTGATTTGGTCTGTAGTGGATGACGTTGGCCTCCAAGATCGACTGCCGTCTTGTGTCGAATAGCAACCAGCACGGAATTTTGTGCATGTTTGCACAGCAGTGGTTTCGACTGATATGCTATCCCACACACATCCCTCATTCTCCGATGGATTCTTACCCTTGTTTTTCCTTCGACACCTAAGAAACGAAGAACAGCATATTGGCCCTGTTTGGACGCATTTGGCAATAACGTCGCCATACTTCGCGTTTACACATTTTCGCACACATGTTGGAAATGGATGAATGCTACACTATCCCTTGCCTACATGTCGGTGCTTGTCTACCCGCACTGGAGTCGATCTACGTTGCTTATATGCTTCAGCAATGCCCTCAAACGACAACTTTTTTATCGCCCCTCATATGACTCAAGCGGCCTTTGCTGACACACAGGACATCAAAAGTCATAGACAATGACCCGGACAGTACGACTGCGCCCTCATTCGACAGATACAGACCAGAGACCGCAACAGCAACGATCGACCACACAAAGATTCCAACTGCTTTCGTCGACAGGGGATGGTATTAGATGCAGAAGATTTGTTTTAATAGGAAGCGCCTTCACTCCCAGACGGAACGCAGCAAAGGAAATATATGAAGCTGTCAACGTCGTCAGGAATATCACTGTCAGAATTTTCGCAGTAGCGATGAAACATCGTATGGTAAAATGTCGCAGAGCGTTTATCACCAGAAACCCACAGTGCGTGGTTCAAGGTTGTTAAAAGGGCGATAAAGGCCAATGAAAAACTGGCAGCCATACACTTGCTCCGAACAGACGCCTGCGACACATGCAGTAAACTGCATAGTGTGGGCACAGGATTTTATGTCAAAAGGTCATACCCACTTTGCAAAATGGTAAACAAATTCTCAGCCTGATCAACAGAATCGTGCCGAACCATTTTAACGCGACAGCAATCACGGTACCATCCTTCAAGCCATTCCAAGTACACAAGGATCAGCCACCAAATGGATAGTGCCTACACAGTCTACTGATTAATTAACAATTTTAAGAATAATAATCACAATGGGAATTTTTTGGCGCCTTACACACACACACTCACACACACACACACTTCAGACAGTCAGGCTTACGAGTTTTCGTATGGACGAAAAATCTGTAAGTATAGGATTATTAGACGGTAGTTCTTTGAGCCTTGAAGTTATTAAGCTCCGCTTCTTCTTTGAAAACAGTATTACGGTATCGATCTTTCTTGCTTCTCTGAGTATTTCAGATGCCGGCAACGCAAATAGATCAGGTGAAATACGAAACTAGTAGTGAAGTTGACTTTGTACCGTAAGAATTGATATAGTTCGCACAATTAGTGAACTAAACAGAAATCCACGTCCTCTCTCCATCACATACGGGATAAGACAGGCCGTGCAAGGTCGATGAAACATCTGATAACTAGTTGTTGTGGTCTTCAGTCCAGAGATTGGTTTGATGCAGCTCTCCACGCAACTCTACCCTGCACAAGCTTCTTCACCTCCCAGTACCTACTGCAACCTATATCCTTCCAAATGAACAGCGCACGCCATCTTTCAGCTGCGGCACATCATGATATTACTATTCTAACTTACATGTGGGTGCAACATAGAAAAACAAGGAAACCCCGCCTTACAAGGAAATCCTTATGTTCCTAGTCATTGCATTAGATACATAATTGTGACTAATGTCAGTAACCAGGCTGGACGCAAGCTGTGTAACAATACCACCAAACTGACGCGTTCATATCAATAGGAAGGCGCACTAAACAGGCGTGTCGAGACCTGGAAGAAAGCTGCAGCAGTTTGTCGAACGAGGCAAGATTCTACACACAGTCGGATTCCTAGGAACACCCAGTCACAATGAACTTCCATTTGCGAATTATGGAAATGGACAGGGATCATGGAATGGGAGCTGAAACCCATCTCATGAATTAAGCCGAAATACATTTTTGCAAATTACTAATGTGTGTGTTTCTGATATCTCTCATTAACTATGTTATGTTATTACTGTGACAAGCATAAAAATCTTTCCGTTGATCAGAGTTTTGATGTTGAATAAACTATGTAAAGTTCAGAAAATAATGAAATTTTCCTGAAAGAAAGTGGATACTTCTCTTTATGCGAACCCGTGTATTTCCTGACGTGTTCTGTTATCCTGCATGGCAGAGCGAATAATATGTCTATCCTCTCGGGCACTAGTCGATGGGGCCACTGATACCTTGCATGGCGTTGAGTATGACAATTCTGAGCAAATCGATTCCATATTCGCATGACAGTCGTGATAAATTGATCAACGCGAGCAGCAGTATCATGGACCGACAGCTCGTAGTCCCGATAGGCTGCCAAACTGCTGGTAAGCGTTTCACCATCTTTATACAAAGAATGACGCTATCTCCTAACAATCAAATGCATTTTCTCAATACAAAAAACCCCCTGCGTAATCTTTCATTGTATACAGAATGTGGTAGATGTTACTCTTAACTAAGCTGTGCTGCCACGCAGAAATGCTAATCATTTTTATATCCTTGCACGCTGTACACTACGCACTAGTTTGACGTTTCTTACATGCCGCCATCATGCTTCGGCCAGCACTAATGTCCCCACACAGGGTGAGCAAGAGCTACAGAAAATCTACCCCAGTGAGCGCCGCAGCGGCTCTGAAGAGGAGCTCCTTCGGTCTCCAGCAAGTAGTTCACTTGGCGGTAACCTCACGATACCTGGTGGAGCGCGCCGCCGAAGACCGCATCTAAACTACCCCAGCCATTAGTGGTGCTACGTAATTAATAGTTTGGAATGCAGGAGCTCGCTCAGAACAAATACTCTACTGCAAAAGTCTGAATTCATTCGGTCAACGTAGGTCAGACATACACACCACCCTGACCTGGTCACTCAGAGCACTAAATATTGAGCGTGCAGTGTCCTTGGAGCGAGGCTAGCAATGCACACAGCTCATTTGCGCCTCAATGGCTATCCCGCAAAAACAAATTCTCGTTGGCAAGGAGAATGTGATATTCTTAGTCTTCTTTGCGACCTACAGAAGCATACCTAGGGGCTGTAGTTTATTCCTAGTGGGGAATAAACTGTGGTTCTGTGATATTTACTTATTTACTTATTTATTTATTTATTTATTTATTTACATGTCAAGTTCCGTAGGACCAAATTGAGGAGCAAATCTCCAAGGTTATGGTACGTGTCAGCACATGAACTTACAACATAAAAGTAATAACAGATAAAAATAAATGTTCATGAACCTGAAAGAAATTCAGTCCATAAGTTTAAGCAAACGCTATCAGCAATATAATGAGAATCAGCTTAATTTTTCAAAGAACTCCTCGACAGAATAGAAGGAGTGATCCATGAGGAAACTCTTCAATTTCGATTTGAAAGCGCGTGGATTACTGCTAAGATTTTTTGAGTTCGAGTGGCAGCTTATTGAAAATGGATGCAGCAGTATACTGCACGCCTTTTTGCACAAGAGTTAAGGAAGTCCGATCCAAATGGAGGTTTGATTTTTGCCGAGTATTAACCGAGTGAAAGCTGCTTATTTTTGGAAATAAACTAATATTGGCAACAAGAAACGACGATAAGGAATATACATATTGAGAGGCCAATGTCAAAATTCCCAGACTCATGAACAGAGGTCGACAAGAGGTTCGTGAACTCACACCACTTATTGCCCGAACCCCCCCGTTTCTGAGCCAAAAGTATCCTTCTAGAATGGGGAGAGTTACCCTAAAACATAATACCATACGACATAAGTGAATGAAAATAAGCAAAGTAGACTAACCTACATGTCGAAGTATCACTCACTTTCGATACCGTTCGAATAGTGAAAATGGCAGTATTAAGTCTTTGAACAAGATCCTGAATGTGGGCTTTCCACGACAGCTTACTATCTATCTGAACACCTAGGAATTTGAACTGTACAGTTTCACTAATTATATGCCTGTTTTGTGAGATTAAAACGTCAGGTTTTGTTGAATTGTGTGTTATAAACTGTAAAAACTGAGTCTTACTGTGATTTAACGTTAGTTTATTTTCTACAAGCCATGAACTAAGGTCATGTACAGCACTACTTGAAACCGAGACAATGTTGCACACAACATCCTTTACTACCAAGCTACTGTCATCAGCAAACAGAAATATTTTAGAGTTACCCATAATACTAGAGGGCGTATCAATTATATAAATAAGGAACAGAAGCGGCCCCAACACTGATCCCTGGGGCACCCCCCCCCCCCCCCCCCCCACTTGACAGTACCCCACTCAGATCCCACATCACAGCCGTTATTAACATTGTGAATAATGACCTTTTGCTGCCTGTTGCTAAAGTAAGAGGTCAACCAATTGTGAGCTACTCCCCTTATTCCGTATTGGTCCAACTTCTGGAGCAATATTGTGAGATCAACACAGTCAAATGACTTTGTTAAATCAAAAAATGCGCCAAGCGTTTGAAACGGTTTGTTTAGCCCACCCAGTACCTCACAGAGAAAAGAGAATATAGCATTTTCAGTTGTCAAATGACTTCTAAAGCCGAAGTGTACATATGATAGCAAATCGTGTGATATAAAATGAACAATTAACCTTAGATACACAGCCTTTTCTATAACTGTTGCAAACACTGATGGCACGGAAATAGGACTAAAATTATCTACATTATCCCTTTCTCCTTTTTTATATAGCGGCTTTACCACTGAGTACTTTAATCGCTCAGGAAACTGACCATTCCTAAAGGAAAAATTACAAATATAGCTAAATACAGGGCTAACATGTGCAGCACAGTACTTTAATATTCTACTGGACACTCCATCATAACCATGAGAGTTCTTAGTCTTCAGTGGTTTAATTATTGACTCAATCTCCCTCATGTCTGTATCACAGAGGAGTATTTCAGACAATCTCGGAAAAGCATTTGCAAAGAAATTTATATGATTTCTTGTAGAAACTGTATTTTTATTTAATTCGACAGCAATTCTCACAAAATGGTTGTTAAATATTGTACATATATCTGATTTATCAGTAAAAGAAATATTATTACTGCAAACTGACGTTATAACATCAACCTTGTGCTGCTGACCAGACACTTCCTTCACAACTGACCATATGGCTTTAATTTTATCCTGTGAATTAGCTATTCTATTTGCATACCACATACTTTTTGCCTTGCTAATAACATATTTAAGCACCTTACAATACTGTTTGTAATGGGCTACAGTAGCTTGATTGTGACTACTTCTAACATTTTGATATAATTCCCGCTTTGTTCTACATGATATCCTTATCCCACTAATCAGCCAACCGGGCTGCTAGTACTCCGTTTAAATGTTCTAATGGAAAGCAACTCTCAAAGAGCATGAGAAATGTGTTATGGAAGGCATTGTATTTATCATCTATATTATCGGCACTATAAACATCTTGCCACTCTTGTTCCTTGACAAGTTTTGAAAAACTCTATTGCTATTGGATTAACTTTCCTACGTAGTTTGTAATTAAAAACGACATTGGTTTGAGTACAAAAACCTTTTAGTGTTAAAAATTGTGCATCATGGTCTGAAAGACCATTCACTCTTTTACTAACACAATGCCCATCTAGTAATGTAGAATGAATAAAAATATTGTCTATGACTGTGCTACTGTTCCCCTGCACCCTAGTTGGAAAAAACACAGTTTGGATCAGATCATATGAATTTAGGAGATCTACCAATATCCTTTTTCTTCCACAATCATGTACAAAATTAATACTGAGGTCACCACATTCAGGGTGTTACAAAAAGGTACGGCCAAACTTTCAGGAAACATTCCTCACACACAAATAAAGAATAGATGTTACGTGGACATGTGTCCGGAAACGCTTAATTTCCATGTTAGAGCTCTTTTCGTTTCGTCAGTATGTACTGTACTTCCTCGATTCACCGCCTGTTGGCATATTTGAAGGAAGGTAATGTTGACTTCAGTGCTTGTGTTGACCTGCGACTCATTGCTCTACAGCAGCATCAAGCACATCAGTACGTAGTATCAACAGGTTAGTGTTAATCACGAACGTGATTTTGTGGTCTGTGCAATGTTTACAAATGCGGAGTTGGCAGATGCCCATTTGATGTATGGATTAGCACGGTGCAATAGCCGTAGCGTGGTACGTTTGTATCGAGACAGATTTCCAGAACGAAGGTGTCCCGACAGGAAGACGTTCGAAGCAATTGATCGGCGTTTTAGGGAGCACGGAACATTCCAGCCTATGACTCGCGACTGGGGAAGACCGACAACGACGAGGACACCAATGGACGAGGCAATTCTTCGTGCAGTTGATGATAACCCTAATGTCAGAGTCAGAGAAGTTGCTGCTGTACAAGGTAACGTTGACCACGTCACTGTATGGAGAGTGCTACGGGAGAACTATCAGCAGCTGATTGGCCTCCATGGGTACACTTCTGCGAATGGTTCATCCAACAATGTGTCAATCCTCATTTCAGTGCAAATGTTCTCTTTACGGATGAGACTTCATTCCAACGTGATCAAATTGTAAATTTTCACAATCAACATGTGTGGGCTGTCGAGAATCCGCGCGCAATTGTGTAATCACGTCATCAACACAGATTTTTTGTGAACGTTTGGGCAGGCATTGTTGGTGATGTCTTGATTGGGCCTGATGTTCTTCCACCTACGCTCAATGGAGCACGTTATCATGATTTCATACGGGATACTCAACCTGTGCTGCTAGAACATGTGCCTTTACAAGTACGACACAACACGTGGTTCATGAACGATGGAGCTTCTGCACATTTCAGTCGAAGTGCTCGCACGCTTCTCAACAACAGATTCGGTGACCGATGGATGTAGAAGCGGACCAATTCCATGGCCTCCACGCTCTCCTGACCTCAACCCTCTTGACTTTCATTTATGGGGGCATTTGAAAGCTCTTGTCTACGCAACCCCGGTACCAAATGTAGAGACTCTTCGTGCTCGTATTGTGTAGGGCTGTGAAACAATATGCCATTGTCCAGGGCTGCATCAGCGCATCAGGGATTCCATGCGACGGAGGGTGGATGCATGAATCCTCGCTAACGGAGGACATTTTGAACATTTCCTGTAACAAAGTGTTTGACGTCACGCTAGTACGTTCTGTTGCTGTGTGTTTCCATTCCATGTTTAATGTGATTTGAAGAGAAATAATTAAACGATCTCTAACATGGAAAGTAAGCGTTTCCGGAAACATGTCCACAACATATTTTCTTTCGTTGTGTGTGAGGAATGTTTCCTAAAAGTTTGGCCGTACCTTTTTATAACTCTCTCTAGCTTAAGCAAAAATGCTATGAAGTCGGAGTTAGGGGAACTATAAACAACAGCACTTACAAGTTTAGTTTCACTAAATTCAACTAATGCTGCACAACTTTCAAATATCTGTTCAGTGCAGTGTCGTGATACCTCTGTGGACTCAAATGAAATACTGTTTTTTTTTTTTTTTTTTTTTTTTTTTACGTACAGAGCCACTGCCCCACCCCGCAAGGAACTCCTTGAGAAACAGCCAGCTAATCTGTAGCCTGGTAAAGGAAGCCTCTAAATTATCAAATTATTTAAGTGGTGCTCTGATATACCAATAATTTCAGAGTTAACATCTATTAGCAGTTCACTAACTTTATCTCTAATACCTCATACACTCCTGGAAATTGAAATAAGAACACCGTGAATTCATTGTCCCAGGAAGGGGAAACTTTATTGACACATTCCTGGGGTCAGATACATCACATGATCACACTGACAGAACCACAGGCTCATAGACACAGGCAACAGAGCATGCACAATGTCGGCACTAGTACAGTGTATATCCACCTTTCGCAGCAGAGCAGGCTGCTATTCTCCCATGGAGACGATCGTAGAGATGCTGGATGTAGTCTTGTGGAACGGCTTGCCATGCCATTTCCACCTGGCTCCTCAGTTGGACCAGCGTTCGTGCTGGACGTGCAGACCGCGTGAGACGACGCTTCATCCAGTCCCAAACATGCTCAATGGGGGACAGATCCGGAGATATTGCTGGCCAGGGTAGTTGACTTACACCTTCTAGAGCACGTTGGGTGGCACGGAATACATGCGGACGTGCATTGTCCTGTTGGAACAGCAAGTTCCCTTGCCGGTCTAGGAATGGTAGAACGATGGGTTCGATGACGGTTTGGATGTACCGTGCACTATTCAGTGTCCCCTCGACGATCACCAGAGGTGTACGGCCAGTGTAGGAGATCGCTCCCCACACCATGATGCCGGGTGTTGGCCCTGTGTGCCTCGGTCGTATGCAGTCCTGATTGTGGCGCTCACCTGCACGGCGCCAAACACGCATACGACCATCATTGGCAGCAAGGCAGAAGCGACTCTCATCGCTGAAGACGACACGTCTCCATTCGTCCCTCCATTCACGCCTGTCGCGACACCATTGAAGGCGGGCTGCACGATGTTGGGGCGTGAGCGGAAGACGGCCTAACGGTGTGCGGGACCGTAGCCCAGCTTCATGGAGACGGTTGCGAATGGTCCTCGCCGATACCCCAGGAACAACAGTGTCCCTAATTTTCTGGGAAGTGGCGGTGCAGTCCCCTACGGCACTGCGTAGGATCCTACGGTCTTGGCGTGCATCCGTGCGTCGCTGCGGTCCGGTCCCAGGTCGACGGGCACGTGCACCTTCCGCCGACCACTGGCGACAACATCGATGTACTGTGGAGACCTCACGCCCCACGTATTGAGCAATTCGGCGGTACGTCAACCTGGCCTCCCGCATGCCCACTATACGCCCTCGCTCAAAGTCCGTCAACTGCACATACGGTTCACGTCCACGCTGTCGCGGCATGCTACCAGTGTTAAAGACTGCGATGGAGCTCCGTATGCCACGGCAAACTGGCTGACACTGACGGCGGCGGTGCACAAATGCTGCGCAGCTAGCGCCATTCGACGGCCAACACCGCGGTTCCTGGTGTGTCCGCTGTGCCGTGCGTGTGATCATTGCTTGTACAGCCCTCTCGCAGTGTCCGGAGCAAGTATGGTGGGTCTGACACACCGGTGTCAATGTGTTCTTTTTTTCCATTTCCAGGAGTGTAATTCAACGCTAGAACCGCGAACTTGGAACAGAAGTGCATTGTGTCTCTTAAGATAATTTAACATCGATTCATCTGCTTTCTTTTCGATGTTCGCATATTCCTTTATCGCAAGCATTCCATCCCACAAATCAAAATGTGTGTGGGAATGTTTCAGCGCATCCCATATCTCTTTCGCTGTTTCGCAGTCTTGTATATCGTCAAGTGAATTATCATCTACTGTTGTTAGTAGAATACCCATCGCCCTTTCATTTGGTTTCCGTTCGTCCGCTGTGGGTGTATTTCCCATGCTAGGATCGATAGCACACCAACACTGTTTGCTTATGAGAATACCCTTAATTCTTTGTGACCAGTGACGGTAATTATCTGCATCCAACATTTCGATTTTACGCTCGTCCGCAATGTTAGTGTTTTAAATATATCGTACAGTAACTAAAGACTTAGCGTTCGTAATTTTCTGTTTATTTTCGAGGAATTCAGTCGCGCCTATCACTTTCACACTGATTACTTAATTTCGCTTACAAATCCTCTTCGCAATTCGCAAAAAGGCGAGTTTTCAGTACTCATAGTTTCTGAACAGTTCGAACATTTCTACAGCTTGTCTTCGTTGAGATGTCACCTTCACTCCCTGTCGCTGTAGGAAGGCGATCCTGGGCTCATAACCTGTTAATCTTCTTTTGAGGAGGGCAGGCAGCACACACAGATGAAAATCACATCACTTGAGCACATTTTATTTTTACTGAATATACTACCATATACGGACTGAATCCCGCCAATTTCAATACATTACAAGGAATTAAACATGTCAAAGAACACACAAGAGGAAGACCGCCCACATCACTGACAAGATCATCCTAATGCAATCTTTTACTCACTGTTTCGTCTGAAGTAGGAAACCCCGTTACCGGGAGAAGTCATTTCCAATATGTCTAGCAGTTGATGTTGGGCGCCTGCGAGGCAGTAGTTTGAGGAAACGGTCCTGCTTTGGTGTTATCATACGAGGACGACAACTGGGAGGTCTATCTTTCACATTTCCCATCTATCTGTACTTTCTCCACACATTAGACACACCACTTTGAGTAACATGTAACCGATCTTCAACATCTTGCTGTCTATGACCTGGTGAAAGTGAAGCAACTATCCTGACGCTATCAAAGTGCTGTACGCCTCTATGTGGCATGGTACTTCAGTGTTAAACACGAACTGAATGAAGCAGTTGTTGATACTGGATTGCTCGCAATGTGCCGCTGTGGCAGCAGTGTGTTTACATGACTGGTAAATGGCCACAAAGCATGCCAGTAGTAAACACCATCCAGTTTATGGACTCTAATTAGACAATGCATGAAGTGCCTATGTCAATGAGACCTCTAGTATCATGGACTACATTTTAAAATAGAATTCCAAATTTTTGTTGAGCAGAGTATTTAGATTTTTCCAAACACAGCCCAATGTTTTACTAGCCATTAAAATTAAACAATCTAGAGCCGCCGTCTTGTAAGAATTTAGGGCAAGCTTATATAGCTTCATCAGCAGAACACAGACATAACTTTATCAAGTCTACACTTGTCAGAGACCTTGCTGACTTCACAACAACCTGGCACAGATTCAGTTATTACAGTGTCTGTGTTTTACAGTGCCTGTGTAGTTAGATGCAAATTTTCCCAAGACAGGCATGCATGTCCTGGAGACATGCTCGGATAGCAAAATGGTTCAGGAAACCGCTCACGATACTGGGTCAAACCAGGTTCAAGACCTTGTCTGGCACAAATTCCCGTGCGTTTCGAGTAAACGGCACAGCTTATGTATAATTGTACTCACAAATTACGGATACGTTTCCTGAGCTAGATTCGTCAGCATTCTCAGCAACCTGACACACACACACACACACACACACACACACACACACACACGTACATTTTGCTCGCCCAGTCACGTTATCCATCCATTATAACCAAACATTCAGTCCGTATCCTCTTGAGTCGACCGTTTTATTCTCTGCATTCCACTTAGCAACGTCTCACGTTCAATACTTGCACTCCACTTGGTGCAAGGCACAAATGGCCCTCAAATCAAGTGTCACAATGTTATTATTGTTGTACAACGGTCCAAAATTCACGTGGCTCTCTTACTGAGACTCTCTAGAAAAGTTTTTGAACTGTAGCTCCTTTCCTTTCCATAATCAACTGTTAAATAATACCAAGATCAATAGGTCGTTTATCGACCGACGTCACATTTTCCAGCACATTCACACAACAAAGTATGGTGTGGTTTGGAGAGCTCTTTAATGCGGTATATCACTTAAACCGTTTATTTTCGTAATACGCAACTATATCTACGAAAAGCATCAAACGCCATGTGCCAGCATAGTAAACACTAAGATAAGCATGGTAGCTATTCAGTTTGCTTCTGGCAAAGACAAGGATAAACAACATTCCAGATAGGGCGATCTCTCATTGGGCACAAGAATTCGATCTTCACACACAAATCAAATATAATTTAAAATTGTATTGTTTGTGGAAACACATAAATATTTTTTCTATAACAGTACAAAACACATGTGGGTCATTTACTGGCACTACCGATATAACTTACATGTTGAGACACACTTGGTAATAACTGACACACTGAAAAACTGCATGCGACTTCAATGAATTAACATTCTTATTAGTAGTTATAACATCTGGATTTAATACACACATACAGGTAAAAAACGAAAGTTGTTGTGCTATCAAATACCAACTTTGAACTGTTTTTCCGTGTCAGCCATATATTATAGTGGCTTAGCTAGGGTAATTACTTTTTTTTTATTACAAAGCTTTTGCTATCCTCTAGTGATCATGCTAACTTATGCACTGACAACAGTGGAAACAACATGACAAATCTATAAGATAGCATACTGAACTGTAATTTAAACATCTGATTTATTTATAAAGGAGATAGGATGGTTACCGATGTGATGATTCACTCCTGGGCTTGTGATTTGACTTAAAAATTCACCGTAGAGTGTATCTTTATTCAAAAATTGGAACTCTTCCACATTAAACTGTCTGTCCCGACTTTCTTATCGTTTTTAAAAACCGTTTTGCTGTTTCCTTAGTAGTCTTTTTGCACAATGAAGTCAAGGTTTTATGTTAGGTAATCATGTATCTCAATTTTCTTAAAAGTCCCAGCAAAATTTTGCGTTAAATCCAGGTCCAAAGGTAAAAGCCGTCTATAAGAAATCGCTGCAGTATTGCAGGCAGCAGTTCCTCATGGAGGCTTTAACACGTAGAAAGCTTTTAAATACACCATAGTTTTACTCTTTTTAAATCACTGACAATCCCTTCTCCAGTTGGTCTTGGCAGTCCACCAGTACAAATTTGCTCCCCTTCTGATAGCAACCTGATACATGTGCAACCCACATCTGTATAATATGAGAAATAAGACACAGGTAAGTTCGAATACGTCGACAAGTCTCTACTTGTCTGAGTTCTTGCTGACTCAGCACACGCAAACATCTTATTACAGGCCTCCGTTGCATGATCATGATTCCTAAATTTAGAACAAGTCTCTACTTGTCGGAGTCCTTGCTGACTCAGCACACGCAAACATCTTATTACAGGCCTCCGTTGCATGATCATGATTCCTAAATTTAGAACAAGTCTCTACTTGTCTGAGTCCTTGCTGACTCAGCACACACAAACATCTTATTACAGGCCTCTGTTGCATGATCATGATTCCTAAATTTAGAACAAGTCTCGATTCATCTGAGAGCTTGTTGCCTAAGCATATGTTGACTAAGTTTAGCTCATGACGTTACAAGTGTCGTTTGAGGAGGCAGGGGGACTGGGTGTGGCGTTTATTCTACTTCTTGGTGACAAGTGTCGTTTGAGGAGGCAGGGGGAGGGGGTGTGGCGTTTACTCTACTTCCTGGTATTTGTATGGGTTGACTGAGTACGATTATAATTCAGGCGTCATACACATTATTCATTACATTTTTGCAACCGTTAAGTACACAACTGTGCATTTGTGGAGGTTTAAAGTAAGCTGTTTATCTTTCCTCCATCATGAAATTTTATCAGTATGTTGGTGTTGTTGTGGTCTTCAGTCCTGAGACTGGTTTGATGCAGCTCTCCATGCTACAATATCATGTGCAAGTTTCTTCATCTTCCAGTACCAACTGCAACCTACATCCTTCTGAATCTGATTAGTGTATTCATCTCTTGGTCTCCCTCTACGATTTTTACCCTCCACGCTGCTCTCCAATGCTAAATTTGTGATCCCTTGATGCCTCAGAACATGTCCTACCAACCGGTCCCTTCTTCTCGTCAAGTTGTGCCACAAACTCCCCTTCTCCCCAATTGTATTCAATACCTCCTCATTAGTTATGTGATCTACCCATCTAATCTTCAGCATTCTTCTGTAGCACCACATTTCGAAAGCTTCTGTTCTCTTCTTGTCCAAACTATTTATCCTCCGTGTTTCACTTCCATACATGGCTACACTCCATACAAATACTTTCAGAAACGACTTTCTGACACTTAAATCTATACTCGATGTCAACAAATTTCTCTTCTTCAGAAACGCTTTCCTTGCCATTGCCAGTCTACATTTTATATCTTCTCTACTTCGACCATCATCAGTTATTCTGCTCCCCAAATAGCAAAACTCCTTTACTACTTTAAGTGTCTCATTTTCTAATCTAATTCCCTCAGCATCACCTGACTTAATTCGACTACATTCCATTATCCTCCTTTTGCTTTTGTTGATGTTAGTCTTATAACCTCCTTTCGAGATACTGTTAATTCCGCTCTCCCACTTCCTTTGCTGTCTCTGACAGAATTACAATGTCATCGGCGAACCTCAAAGTTTTTATTTTTCTCCATGGATTTCAGTACCTACTCCGAATTTTTCTTTTGTTTCCTTTACTGCTTGTTCAATATATAGATTGAATAACATTGGGGAGAGGCTACAACCCTGTCTCATTCCCTTCCCAACCACTGCTTCCCTTTCATTCCCCTCCACTCTTGTAATTGCCATCTGGTTTCTGTACAAATTGTAAATAGCCTTTCACTCCCTGTATTTTACCCCTGCCACTGTCAAAAGGTTTCTCTAAGACTACAAATGCTAGAAACGTAGGATTGCCTTTCCTTAATCTTTCTTCTAAGATAAGTCGTAAGGTCAGTATTGCCTCGCGTGTTCCAACATTTCTACGGAATCCAAATTGATCTTCGCCGTGGTCGGCTTCTACCAGCTTTTCCATTCGTCTGTAAGGAATTCGTGTTAGTATTTTGCAGCTGTGACTTATTAAACTGATAGTTCGGTAATTTTCACATCTGTCAATACCTGCTTTCTTTGGAATTGGAATTATTATATTCTTCTTGAAGTCAGAGGGTATTTCGCCTGTCTGATAGATCTTGCTCACCTGATGGTAGTGTTTTGTCACGACTGGCTCTCCCAAGGCCGTCAGTAGTTCTAATGGATTGTTGTACACTCGCGGGGCCTTGTTTCGACTCAGATCTTTCAGTGCTCTGCGAACTCTTCACGCAGTATCATATCTCCCATTTCATCCTCATCTACATCCTCTTCCATTTCCAAAATATTATCCTAAAGTACATCGCCCTTGTATAGACCCTCTATATACTCCTTCCACCTTTCTGCTTTCCCTTCTTTGCTTAGAACTGGCCTTCCATCTGAGCTCTTGATGTCCATGCAAGTAATTCTGTTTTCTCCAAAGGTCTCATTAATTTTCCTGTAGGCAGTATCTATCTTACCCATAGTGAGATAAGCCTCTACATCCTTACATTTGTCCTCTAGCCATCCCTGCTTATCCATTTTCCACTTCCTGTCGATCTCATTTTTGAGACGTTTGTATTCCTTTTTCCCTGCTTCATTTACTGCATTTTTATATTTTCTCCTTTCATCAATTAAATTCAATATTTCTTCTGTTACCCAAGGATTTCTACTAGCCCTTGTCTTTTTACCTACTTGATCCTCTGCCGCCTTCTCTACTTCATCACTCAGAGCTACCCATTCTTCTTCTACTGTATTTCTTTCCCCCATTGTTGTCAATTGTTCCCTTATGCTCTCTCTGAAACTCTGGTTTAGTCAGTTTATCCAGGTTCCATCTCCTTAAATTCCCACCTTTTTGCTGTTACTTCAGTTTTAATCTACAGTTCATAACCAACAGATTGTGGTCAGAGTCCACATCTGCCCCTGGAAATGTCTTACAATTTAAAACCTGTTTCCTAAAGCTCTGTCTTACAATTATATAATCTATCTGATACCTTTTAGTATCTTCGGGATTCTTCCACGTATACAACCTTCTTTTGTGATTCTTGAACCAAGTGTTAGCTACGATTAGGTTATGCTCTGTGCAAAATTCTACCAGGCGGCTTCCTCTTTCATTTCTTACCCGATATGACTGCAATTTTTGCAGTCTGAGGTTACTATTGATGTTTTCTGACTGATTATTAATATTTAACACGAACATTAATCGTCTCAACAGATTTGCTTGGGGCATGCCTGGGGTTACATCTACACCTGTTGATGACTCTTCATGTGAGATATACAAGCTTTTGGTCTACCTATCAAGAAATTCTCAGTCCAGTCACAAATATCGTTTGATATTGTTGTGGTAGTCTTTGTCGTCAGTGCGTACGTTGATAACAAATACGAAGGTGCCACTGATGCCGGGGTAATCAGGGGCGCTACTCCCAGATGAACTCCAGGCTCACATATTACACAACTACTGAAACGAATACAATTCTGTTTCCACAAATACAAATTTATTCAATGACAGACAAATTATCAACTTTAAGAGGCCGTCATACAGTGTTCCATAATCCCGCTACGAGCTTAAGTACAGTCAGTGCAAGCTAAGTTTCAGCCCGGCGTAAGAACTACCACGGCAGTGTCGTGCATCGTGCACTGTCAGATAGTGGCAGGCCCTTCTTCGTAGGTGCGATGAGCTGGAATGGTAGCGGAGACAGAGACTGGTACTGGAACTGAGATTGGCTCTCTCTGGACCTCTCGGAGGAACACGCTCCCGAACACACCGTCGGCTTAGCCGCGGAGTGCGAATTATATCTCGGTGTTCAATGATGAAAAGCTCCGTAATTTTGTCCCACACGTGCAGTACGCCACTTCAATTTGCTGATGCACTCGCTTCGCCTGGCGAGTCTGCTGTCCTGTGTAACAGGGACTGTTTGAGAGAGGTCTAGGTTGCCGGCGTGTTGACTACATCTACATCTACTTCTACATGGATACTTTGCAAATCACATTTAAGTGCCTGACAGAGGGTTCATCGAACCACCTTCACAATTCGCTATTATTTCAATCTCGTATAGCGCGTGGAAAGAACGAACGTCTATATCATTCCGTACGAGCTCTGATTTCCCTTATTTTATCGTGGTGATCTTTTCTCCCTATGTAGGTCGGTATCAACAAAATATTTTCGCATTCGGAGGAGAAAGTTGGTGATTCGAATTTCGTGAGAAGATTCCGTTGCAACAAAAAACTCCTTTCTTTTAATGATGTCCAGCCCAAATCCTGTATCATTTCTGTGACACTCTCCCCCCCCCCCCCCCCCCCCCCCGTATTTCGCTATGTACAAAACGTTCTCCTCCTCTTTGAACTTTTTCAGTGTACTCCGTCAACCCTGCCTGGTACGAATCCCACACCGCGCTACGGTATTCTAAAAGAGGATGGACAAGCGTGGTGTAGGCAAATCTCCTTAATAGATCTGCTGCATTTTCTAAGTGTCCTGCCAGTAAAACGCAGTCTTTGGTTAGCATTCCCCACAACATTTTCTTCCAATTTAAATTGTTCGTAATTGTAATACCTAGGTATTTAGTTGAATTTACGGCTTTTAGATTAGACTGATTTACCGTGTAATCGAAGTTTAACGAGTTCCTTTTAGCACTAATGTGGATGACCTCACACTTTTAGTTATTTAGGGTCAACTACCAATTTTCACACCATTCAGATATCTTTTCTAAATCGTTTTGCATTTTTTTTGTCCTTTGATGACTTTATTAGCCGATAAATGACAGCGACATCTGGAAACAATCTAAGACGGCTGCTCAGATTGTCTGCTAAATCGTTTATATAGAAGAGGAACAGCAAAGAGCCTATAACACTACCTTGGGGAACGTCAGAAATCACTTCTGTTTTACTAGATGATTTTCCGTCAGTTAATACGAACTGAGACCTCTCTGACAGGAAATCACAAACCCAGTCACATAACTGACACAATATTCCGTAAGCACGCAATTTCACTACGAGCCGCTTGTGTGGTACAGTGTCGAAAGCATTCCGGAAATCCAGAAATATGGAATTGATCTGAAATCCCTTGTCAATAGCAATCAACACTATATGTGAATAAAGAGCTAGTTGCGTTTCATAAGAACGATGTTTTCTAAACCGATGTTGACAGTGTGTCAATAGACAATTTTCTTCTAGGTAATGTTCGAACACAATTTATGTTCCACAATCCTGCTGCATATCGACGTTAACGATAGAGGCCTGTTATTAAGTGGATTACTCCTACTACCTTTCTTGAATATTGGTGTGACCTGTCTAACTTTCCAGTCTCTGGATACGGGTCTTTCTTCGAGCGAACGGTTGTATATGATTGTTAAGTATGGAGCTAATGTATCACCATACTCCGACAGGAACCTAATTGGTATACAGTCTGGATCAGAAGACCTGCTTTTATTAAGTGATTTAAGTTGCTTCACTACTCCGAGGATATTTACTTCTACGTTATTCATGAAGGCAGCTGTTCTCCATTCGACTTCTGGAATTTATACTTGGTCTTCTTTTGTGAAGGCATTTCGAAAGGCTGTATTTAGTAACTCTGCTTTGGCAGCACTGTCTTCGATAGTATCTCCATTGCTATCGTGTAGAGAAGGCATTGATTCTTTCTTGCTGCTAACATACTTCGCATACGACCAGAATCTCTGGATTTTCAGCCAGGTTTCGACACAAAGTTTCGTTGTGGAAACTGTTATAAGCATCTCGCATTGAAGTCCGCGCTAAATGTCAAGCTTCTGAAAAAGATCGCCAATCTTTGGGATTTAGCATCTGTTTAAAATTGGTATGTTTGTTTCGTTGTTTCTACAACAGTGTCCTAACCCGTTTTGTGTACCAAGGTGGATCAGCTCCGTCGTTTATTAATTTATTTCGTATAAATCTCTTAATTGCTGCCGATACTATTTCTTTGAATTCAAGCCACATCTGGGGTACACATATATTATTAATTTGGAATGAGTGGAGATTATCTCTCAGGAATGCGTCAAGTGAATTTTTATCTGCTTTTTTGAATAGGTATATTTTTTGTTTATTTTGGAGGATTTGGGGATTAAAAAATGGTTCAAATGGCTCTGAACACTATGGGAATTAACATCTGAGATCATCAGTCCCCTAGAACTTAGAACTACTTAAACCTAACTAACCTAAGGACATCACACACATTCATGCCCGAGGCAGGATTCGAACCTGCGACCGTAGCGGTCGTGCGGTTCCAGTCTGTAGCGCCTAGAACGCTCGGTCACTCCGGCCAGCATTTGGGGATTACAATTTTCAGTCTCGCTACGACAACCCTATGATCACTAATCCTTGTATCGGTTTTGATGCCCGTTATCACCTCAGAATTATTTGTTGCTAAGAGGTCAAGTGTGCTTCCACCAGCGTTTACTATTCGCGTGCGCTCATGAAGTAACTGCTCGAAATAATTTTCAGAGAATTGGTTTAGCACAATTTCGGATGATATTTTGTGCGTACCTCCGGAATTAAACATATATTTTCGCCAACTTATCGAGAGTAAATTAAAGTCACCACCTTCTATAATTTATGAGTCAGGTACGTGTTTGAAATGAAACTCAAGTTTTCTTTGAACATTTCAAGAACTGCATCATCTGAATTGGGGGGGTTGGTAAAAAGATCCATTTATTATTTTATTCCGGTTGCCAACAATGACCTCTGCCCGTACTAACTCACAGGAAGTATCTACTTCAATTTCGCGACAAGTTAAACTACTTCTAACAGCAACAAACACGCCACCGCCAACCATATGTAGCCTATGCTTTTGGAACACCGTTAGGTTCTTCGCAAAAAGTTCGGCTGAGCTTATATCCGACTTTTACCAGCTTTCAGTGCCTATAACGATTTGAGCGTCAGTGCTTTCCATTAGCGCTCGTGCCTACAACTCATTAAAAAGCGGTGGTATGAGTGAAATGCTTTTCGGAAGCCAAGAAGTATTGTATTGACGTGGTTGAGTTTTAAGAAGTCGTGTTGTAAAGGCTCCAGTTGAGGGTTGCGTGACCGATGTTTCCGTCAGCTATCGCCTTATTCAGGCGGCATCTCAGAGACCGCCGCCTGGGTATGCGGCAAAGACACGACATGGCCGCTGGGGAACCAGTTGCAGCAGAAGTGGTCGCTGGCACTGGCAAATGTCCCGATAGCAAGATGGAACAAGATAGCAGATAATGTTTCTCGAGGCAACTGGTCTGCCTGTCATGACTGACAGAAGTACATCATAATAAACAACAACAATGAAGGCAAACGATGATGTCATATTAAACAACAATGAAGACAAACGATATGTTCTGTCAGTAGCACGGAATACAGGTTTCCTTGATTCACTTTCATGAACATGAATTCCACCCTGCATGAAACCTTGGAGTCGAACACTCTAAACGAGCGCTTAACATATTTGCTACGGATCATGAATTATCATGTCTCATCACCGTACACAATCGCTAGGTTAGGTGATCCTGAATCAGAGTAGGTGGGCAGTAACGATCAAAAACGTCACAGGTTCACGGGGGTCCTTTTCTGCTAAGTCAAAAAAAAAAAAAAAAAAAAAAGGCAGACGGTATTGTCACAATACGTTTGATGTTAAAAATGCACATAGATTCTGTCATTTTATTAACAAAATGTTTGTTTTCAGACATTTCCGGTGTCACACATACTTCCAATGACGAAAAGAACATCCCAGAGTTTCTTACCGTCCTACGTTGGGAACTGCTATTTACTTGTTACGCTCTTGTCCCTCGATTCGCAGCTCGCGAACGCAACAAGTTAGATCTTTGGATATCGCAAAATACTTGAAAAATGTGAAATTTAAATCAGCTCTGGTAGAATTCTTCAATAGTAATTGGTCACAATAGGACATGGCGAAAATGATCGAGAACAAAAGCATCCACATAAATCACGACATGTGCTATGAATATTGTATTGAATATGATACTATTAATCGAACAGTTAATGAGAATATAACTTGTCAAGAACACGAGGAGGCACATACTAAGATGGTTACCAAGTTTGTCAAATTAGTTAACGAGGTTGAGTATCTATTCAGTACTCAACATTGTCATTTCATCTACACCTGCATCATACTCCGCAAGCCACCTAATGGTGTGTGGCGGAGTGTACTTTCGGTACCCTGTTTCACTCGCGAATGGTGCGTGGGAAGAATGTGTCGGTAAACCTCTGTATTGGCTCTAATTTCTCGAATTTTCTCCTCTTGGTCAATACGCGAGATGTATGTGGACGGGGGGGGGGGGGGGGAGTAATATGTTGTCTAACTCCTCCTGAAAAGTGCTGTCCCTAAATTTCAGTAGTAAATCTCTCCGTAATGCATAACGTCTCCCTCGTAACGTCTGCCAGTGGAGTTTGTTTAGCATCTCCGTAACGCCCTTTCGCCAGCTAAAAGATCCCGTGACGAAATGTGCCACGCTTTGTTGCATCTTCTCTATCTCCACTATCAGTCCTACTTGACAGGGATCGTAGATAGATGAACAATACTCAAGAATCGGGCGAACAAGTGCCTTATACGCTACTTCTTTCGTGGATAAGTCTGAGTCTTGTGTCTGCTTTTCCCGCTATCTGTTTTATATGGTCATTCCACTTAAGGTCGCTCTGGATAGTTACGCCGAAATATTTTACGGCAGACGCTGTCTCCTGCTGTTTGTCATCAATAGTGTAGCTGTACAGTAGTGGATTTCTTTAGCCATGAATGCGCAATATGTTACATTTATTTACGTTCAGGGTAAATTGCCAGAGTCTGTACCATTCATCTATTCTCTGCAGGCAGTTCTGCAAATTCTTACTATCTTCTGGCGTTGTTACTTTGGTATAAACAACTGCATTTTCATTATAATGCTTGGGAATATGGATAAATGGATGTTGGCGTTATACTTTCCACATTAAACTGATGTTACCCGTCTGTGTGAAACAATCGAACAGCTCTAGCTAAGTCTTTGCCTGGTCTTCATGCTGTGACCGTCTGTGATTCCAGTCCTCCATTCTATAACAATGTGGTCAGTTGACCGGAGCCCTCATACTATAGTAGCGCTTGGTTTAAAGTTTCGCCTCCTGCTGCTGGACTTCGTTATCTACAATCCATTGACTACGAACGTGAACGTCACTAACGATCACATTTTAAAATAACGCAACTTGTCATCCAGAGTGAATTTTCACTCTACAAAGCTGTGTGCGTTGATTTGAAACTACCTGGCCGATTAAAACTATGTGCCGGACCGGAACTTGAACGTTCAAAGGCCCCATGTCCGAGTCACGGTCTGGTACAGTTTTAATCTGCCAGGAAGAATAGTATCTTGTCATACTCTTGATGTGCTTCATAATTACGGAAACCGATTTTGCGAATGTTTTTAGAGCAACACTTCTGCAACACTGGGAAGTCAAATGAAGTCGTAACAATTTTTCGTCCGTTTTGCATTCTGTCAGGTATTTGGTATGTAATCCGTTTACCAAAAGTTCGTTAGCACACCATAATACGCGTATTATGTCACAGGAGAGGAAATCGTGGCGGGCAGCACAAACACTAGGAAGACTGATGACACAATAAAAAAAAAAAACATTAAGCTGAGTTCATCTGCACTAAATTTAAGATTTATACATTACACAGTGCGACACGATCACCTCTTCTACACATTCTGAACCCTCCGGTTATCGATGGGTATCACTACTTTAATTTGCAAGTGAAAGGGTCCATAAAAAGGCTATGTTTGCTAAAATTTGTTATTTCATGCATGACTGTTTATATTTTGTGTGATTAGGATAATTTTTTAGTTTTAACACGAAATACGGTAATTTATTTTAACTAAATTTCCTTAACTATAACAGGTGATTTTGTGCGGGGTCCTTTAATAGTCAAGTGCCCTCGTCTAGCAATCGTATCAACGTGCATCTAACTGTATTTACTTTTAAACGGACACCAGTACATATACTACGCAAGGGTACAATCTATCATTACTTTGAAGATGTTCTGGTGGGGCTCAGCCAACAAACAACCAGTTCGTATCCTTATATATTGGATAAAGAAATTACATTATGAACACGTTTTCTCATTCAGCGGCTGACAATGCCACACTGCCTGAAAAGAATAGTGCTCAGCAAGAGCAGTTTCGTCGTGCTACTGAGTGGCTTAACTCTTGTTTACAAAATTGAACCTGTTGTACAACAGTGATTCCTCATACACATCTTTCTTAGGCAAAAATAAGTTAAAAATCTGGACTAGCATTACTCACAAAATGTTTATTTGTTATTGCTTCAGAAAGGCATAATAATGGAACATTAGTCTGACTATTGTAATGAAAACGAAAATTTCAAACAACCTCCTGTTTTATTAGAATAACCAACTGTGGTACCCGGCTTCGCTCAGGGAGTTGATATGAGAATGTATGGTAGCTGGAATAAAAGGATAATCTTTTAAGTATAAGAAGTAAGAAAATTTTATTGAAAACATACTCCAGCTACTTACAATACTTGTTCATAGACAAAGTGTTTCATTTTATTATCCGGGTTATATATGTACAAATTTTCCGAATATCCTGCTCGAGGCAAAACTAAGTAAGCTGACCGTGGGAGAAGCAGGAGTGTTTGACCTTGGTGCTGCAATATTCTAAAGTTTATCGATGCGCTTTGTTAATAGTAAGACAGTAGGCTAATTTGATTGGGAACTGCACTCTTTTAAATTGGAATGGCAGTTCAGTAGAGATCAGCGGTATTCTGAGGATAAATAGTGTGTACCCCTTGCACTTTCCAGTCATACGTTCGGCTTCGATGATGTTACTCGATAGCTGTCTGACGATCATCCTTGTTCTATTACATAGTTTTGGTGAGTTGATATTTCTGAATAGTATGATCGGAGATCCAATATTAAGTCGAAGCCAGTGTAATGGCATTTCTGGTACTTACAAAGAGTTTAGAAATTCTGTAGGCAAGTTCACATTTTCTTCAACGCCTACCATCGCGTCGATCGATTTGATTATCCTCTCTTCACCAGAATTTTCTTTTGAATATTGAAGTTGATCCCATCGACAGTATTATTTTTAGTTGCCAAACAGCCAGTCCTGATTGGTATAGTTGTGAAGAATTTTTGGATAAATTTGGTCGACGAGTTCGCTTTTGCAATGGCTATGCTGCAGAAATAACTGTTGAGTTTAATGAGGCCGGTCGTCTCATCAGTACGATATGTGCCTTCGTCTATTTGTAAAAATTGTTGAGCAAAATGTGCTGTTGTCTCGCCTTTCAATAGTTCAACTCTCATATTTTTTGTTAGTTGCAGCATTTGTATTTTTGATCAGATATGTGATTTTTTTGTGCATGCACTGCTGTCGTCTGCTGGAGTTGACTTTTGGAGAACTGGAAGTGTTTGTCGAGAATCTCGTCAGAGTATGAGTAGAGCTTCTCCCACCACTTCAGAGTTTCCTCGCATGTGTTGTAATGTCCTGTCCGTGGCTCAAGTGTTTTTACGTAACATTGTGCGTTCGTCCCAGGAGATAATTTTACCTCGCTTTAGAAGTTCACCCTGTCCAGATGCTCCTGAGATTTTACATGCTGGGAACTGTTCTTCGGCTATATTCAGCAGTAACTGTAGGGCGGAATGGGCAGTTCGTTCTCCGTCCATAAATTTAATTGCAATGTCGGATGACGCCAGTGCAAGTGGGATGTGTTGTTTAGCACGCATTTCCGCTAGCAGTAAATTCATAAGGAACGTTTCCCAGGTGCCCCCTGACGAGCCCAAGCAAATAATTCCGCCAGTGTTGTTGTCGATCTGGTTCATGACAAGGTTGTAAATTGTCTTTTGGTTTTCACTGAGGAGTGTTTTGTTGTGAGCAATGTATAGAAGTTGTACATTGATGTAGCTTTTTTTCCTTTGTAGTTTAATACACTGATAGCATCTCTTCGTGATGCTTGGATCCCAAGGTCTACTAAGGTCTGGTTGCTTATTGCTAAACATTTATCTTCTAGTTGAGTGAGTTTTTCATTGAAAATGTAGTTGTTGATGGTTCAAATGGCCTTAAGCACTATGGGACTTAACATCCGAGGTCATCAGTGCCCTATTCTTAGAACTAATTAAATCTAACTAACCTAAGGACATCACACACATCCACGCCCGAGGCAGGATTCGAACCTTCGACAGTAGCAGCAGCGCGGTTCCGGACTGAAGCACCTAGAACCGCTCGGCCACAGCAGCCGGCTGTAGTTGTGGAATTCGATGGTCATTCCAGGATGAGCTTGTCGGATTTGATAGAGTAAGTCATCACTCATACTTTCTTTGACGAAGTCCAGTAGCTGTTTTGGATTCGATGGCTGCATGTTGTTAGAATCACGGTGAATAAGTCTCTCATTTCTTCAGCTGAGGCTGTGAGTGAGGCTTCTTGTAGCATTAATCCCCAGTGGTTGACGTTTTCCAGCAGTCCTAAGCGCTAGCATGTTTATCCTTACGTCTGACATAGGTAACTGTCAATATTCTTGATATCTATGAGACTTGTTGGTCCCCGTATTTCGTGTATCAACACCCAGAGACAGAAACATACGTTGTCGTTCGGGTGTACGGTGAATACCGGTACCCGGCCTAGAGCGCCAGTTTTCATGGTTCCTGGATGATCTTTTACTGGAATTCCTAGTTTTCTTCATTGAAAGATTTTTATTGTTGTGTTTCACGTATAATAAGTAGGGGCGTCCACACATTGTAATCTTTTCGAGAACGGATCAATTTGATACAGTTGGTAAAAATCTGTTATTGTTGTTTTCTAAGGTGGTTTGCTTGTAATATTTCTGGAGGTGGAAGTAAACTCTCTGTTCTTTCTCCAAATGCACTGCTAGACGTTGCACAGTTGGTTCACGTTTATGTATGGGAGAACCGAAGATCCGCCGCCCTGTTTTGTTACTGTTGATGTTGGAATTCCTAGTTTTCTTTATTGAAAGATTTTTCTTGTTGTGTTTCACGTATAATAAGTAGGGGCGTCCACACATTGTAATCTTTTCGCGAACGGATCAATTTGATACAGTTGGTAAAAATCTGTTATTGTTGTTTTCTAAGGTGGTTTGCTTGTAATATTTCTGGCGGTTGAAGTAAACTCTCTGTTCTTTCTCCAAATGCACTGCTAGACGTTGCACAGTTGGTTCAAGTTTATGTATGGGAGAACCGAAGATCCGCCGCCCTGTTTTGTTACTGTTGATGTTGCAAGCCGTCGTAAATATATGTCTCAGTGATGCTATCTTTGCATAAAGGAAAGCATTACCTTCTCAGTAACCTTTAAATTGAGAGCTACACCCTTAATTTTTATACATGAAATTAGTGAATATACCCATGGCACGTTTTTGCCTAAGCCTGCAGTCACTTCCAGAACACAAATTAATAATCAAATTAATTAATTTTATAAGATTGAACTTTAAATTACTGGTGTTTCCATGTACTACCAAAATAATATCAAATCAGTGGATATTTGAGGGAGTATGAATGAGAAAAATAGCGTATTTAAGTTTACAAAATAATGAAAAGTCTTATTAATCTGCCGGCCGGGTGGCCGAGCGGTTCTAGGCGCTACAGTCTGGAACCGCGAGACCGCTACTGTCGCAGGTTCGAATCCTGCCTCGGGCATGGATGTGTGTGATGTCCTTAGGTTAGTTAGGTTTAAGTAGTTCTAAGTTCTAGGGGGCTGATGACCTCAGAATTTAAGTCCCATAGTGCTCAGAGCCATTTTTTATTAATCTTTTTATAACTACAAGAAGCTGATAAATCTTGCACAAAAAATGACAAACACAAAGCAGAAAATGGATGGTGTTTGATTGGAAAAACATACATTGAGGTGAGAGCTATACACATTCTCCCCTGAATTAATTACTTTTACAACGCAAATTGACTTTGTTTACGTGAATCCACTCTGAGGTCCAGAGCTCTATTCAAATCCAACTACGACGGAGTATACCACCAACTATAATTCACCTGTGAACAGGGAGCTGTAAATAGCATTTAACAACCCTACGCCGGTGCAGCAGTATTTTAGCCTTTCACCGTGGTTCAGGCGACAGCAGGAACGGCGCGCAGTGAACGGGGAGCGGCGCGTTGCAGCAGCTGTGATGTTCTGACGCGTCCACGAAAATTTGCAAACTACGCGGTCTGGCGTTCTGATTATCAGATCGCTTCCCTGTCAGAACCCTGAAATCCCGGCAGATTTCAGTGTCAGGTGCACGCTTTCTCTGGTCTGGCCAAATCAATTTGACTTCCAAGCACGATGGTGCATGCTGGAATTGTAAAACGTCAGACAGCCGACTCGGGACGAATACGCTCGCTCTCGTGACACATGATATGTCCGAAACGATCTGCAGTTTCACTGTCAGTAGAATTGGAAACTTCCACTGTCTCTTAACCCACCACAAGATACAGTCCACAAGTCTCAGCTACTAGGGAATGATCTGAAGTTCTCCACCAGGGGAGGACCATAAGACATGCAAAGCATAACTACCACTTTCCACAAAGCCTCGGTACGGGAGCTGAATTAGCAAAAACGAAACCGCCTCCACATTTTAAAACGAATCGAACTATCCTCTACTGATTGAATCTTCCCTCTTGAATGTTCTGTTGTCCTGGCAGCAAATCCAGACAGCACCGGAGTTCCCACGCTGGAGGAGCAAGCCTCCACTTTGCATATCCTGACATGAGCCAATCAGCGACTCCAAATCTCTCATGTTTGAAAAAAGAAGATCTTAGACTAGGAAAAAAAAAATACCTAGACGGGACACAACTGAATGGTTGACATCGTAAGGGTGTAGTGGTGTGTTTTATTCTTATTCTAGAATTGAGAACAACTGTGTGAGGTGAAATGACACGTCTACTGTCGCAGTATTTCTCACCAAATTACAGCTTTTCACTCAGTTTTTAACTCGACAATATAAAAACAGTGCAATGGATAACGCATCTTACCAACATCAAAAATTGAAATAAGTTTATACACAACAATGTTAAATATTAACCCTCTGAACTTAGTAAAGTGACAAATTTGAGCGCAAGATTACCCAAGGCCGCATGAGTTTACAGTGGACGCAAGCTGGTGAACCAACGAAGTTTACACCTCTGCGCGCGGTATTTACCTTAAGCTGTGATGTGCTGCTGACTGCAAGGCCGCACTCAAATTCCTAAAAAACTAATCTGTTCTACCTTCTGCTCAAAGACATGCATTGTATAGGAATGGTGAGTTAATTACCGTCGATTGACTGTCATCCCTTTTTGCATTACATATTGATAGGCAAATGTTCTCATAACTGTCGATTTACGTTAGGTGTCATCTCCACCTTCTCATTGCGACTTGTAAAGCTCTCATGGAAGTTGCGAATCTGACCATTTATTCTGCCACCTTACAACACTGTTCTACAACATTCCATAACATTCAAGAGTGTACTGGAATGTTCCACAGTGATCTGGGATCTTCCGAGATGTTCCCAAACATTCTGGAATCTTCCCAAATTTTTAAGACTATTCATGAATATTCCAGTACATCCCAGCTTATTGTGGAACATTCTAGAATCTGGAATGCTCTCGAATAGTCTCGAATTTTCTGGAATGTTCTCGAATGTTCTGGAATGTTCTAGAACTTTCTAGAGGACTAACATTACCTCATACAACTCCCTTCATCGTACCAGAACTGGTTTCTGAATTTTAGCGTCATGTTCATTGTACAGTTACTTTCATAATATATATTGATTACTATGACAAAGCCTTCAACAGGGTAGTACGACATGAACCACCTCCAAACTAATTATGCGCATTGTGATAGGTTATTGCATCGTCAATACAAAAAAGAAAAAAAACTGGGAAATAGTATGGATCTATTTCGTGAGTGAAACTACGATTTACTAACTCCAGATAGCGGGCTGAACATGGGACGCGAGTGCGATCAAAATTCTGTACATCGAGCTCAGTCTAATCGTCAGTCTGATACACACTTCTTAGGGAAACATAATCAGTCTCTTATCATACTAAACGGTGAGAAAAACAATGACACCTAAACTTGTATCGCTAAGCAGAATGAAAAGAGAGGAGCGACATGTGCTTGTCGTAATCAGTTCAAGGTATAATAGTGTAACAACTCTCAGTACCATTTCCAATATTATGCTCTCCTTGTCTTCAACTGAGTTGCAGTGAAAATCTCAGAGCACATCTTGTCTAATATAAACAGCTTTCAAACGGCTTGCACCGGATCAGCGATGCGTGCCCTCACGAACTCATAATAAAGGTACATCATATGTAAAACTCCTCCTCGGTGCTTACTAGCTCACAACCACATGAACACCATTACATGGCGAGACAACTTAGGACTGCCTACGTCTGACCAGAAAAGACTCGCCTTTCTTTCGCTTTACTTGTCCAGTTCATTTATGGCACTTACATCGAGTTAGACTGACACTGTGACCGATATGATGTTTACTAAAGAGGTTTGATAGTGTGTACTGAGTTCACTGGTAGCTAATTGCAGTCAGTAGTTTTGAGGTGATAGGACTGAGTTCATGCTTTGGTGGGCAGTTACGGCTGCAGCAGGGCGGAAAGAAACCTGCTTAGCGTAAATAGCGAAAGAGGTCGCTCTATTGGCGTCAGTTCGGAGACCAAGGAAGGGTCGTGGATGTAGATATAGCGACTGGGCCTGGGAGCCTGTGGTACTACTTTCATGTAGAAGAGCGCTCGTTGGCACACACAGCCTGAGCAACAGGAGGTCGCCTACCCACGGGCAGACAAGTACTCTGAGCGGGCCACAGTCCATCGTCCCAGAGGCTTGCGGCAGAGCTTTTTACAGCTGCTTCAGTCGAACCGCGACGGACCGGCGCCATAATGATTGTTCTCTGTCGAGGAAAGTGCAATCTTCAGATTCTACACGAATCCCCCTGGTGTTTCCCTGTAGACCTTCCTAAGAGATTCGTATCTGTTAAGATCGTAAAAAAGGACACAATGGCTATATTTTTTAGAGTCACGGAGACTACAATGCCAAACTGCTTCCCATACCACTGAAGGAACAGTATGTGGTCTGGGACGCCGATGGTGACCTCAGAAGGCACACCAGCGGGCGCCTGTTCTATGTGACAGAAAGCGACAGGACTGAAGGAACAGAATTTACCTGTTTTCTGTAGGGAGTCTGTATTGAGAACTAGGTGACTGACATATAGAAGCGCTGTCGTATTTTGACTTATTATTTCAGATTTTTGAGAGTAATGTACAAGGAGCGATTTTGAAAATGGTAGTGGAGAGACTGAGACGTTGGGAGACAGATTCAGGCTCTGGTCATGAATAGATCCATTCAGTCTCTGACCTGGTGCTTTTATTCGTTTGGGTGTTGGCCGTGAAGCGAGTCTGATCGCATATGACTTCTGATCCGAAGACACGGTCGCAGACCCTGGGACGAGAGAAGGAGACGGAGGTCCATTGTTCGAGTCGACGGAGAGCTGCACTGGTGTCCACAATGCAGACTTCCACAGGTGTGTGGTGAGCATTTTGCAGTTCTGGCTCATTAGCAATCTTTAGGGTGAAGTTTCATTGTCCACGGTGTGCTCTTTCGAACAGAAGCAGTTGCTGTGCAATTTATGCACATCGTGGTAGCTTCCAACTTTACAGTTCACAATCACTGTCAGACAAAATAGTCGGCCAGATTGCATTATCCATAGTAAAAGTTAGAGTTGAACTTCGTTTTCCACCACTCCCCAACTTTGGTAATCATACATCAGTACATACTTCATTTCATTAAACAGGAGCTACTATCAAATCAAGGTTGTTTATAGCTGTACATGTCCAATGTCATTATTCAAAATAAATCTGTTGTTATCTTGTATGTTATCTGTTATTTTAAAAGATACCGATCCTTTGTCACTTATTAATTTGATTCACTTATATGGGAGAAAACAAGAGTTATTTCTGAATATTACACGTTGTGTCATTTTCGCTATCACTGGCAGGGCCCCAAATTAGTCGTTTGTGTATAAATATCCTGTCGCGTTTAATTTAGTAGTATAACCAACGATTGGTCCTGTGCCGTAGAATATTGCAGGGAAGAAGTCCAGTAGACATACTCCACATACCTTCCCACAAAACGAGACACTTTGTAACTGCCTCTCCTTCTTCCTCTCAAATTCTACCTGCTCATGTGACATGACTACCTCCTAGCCCGCCACTGGCCGAACAACTGACTCCAAAGGCCACAAGTGGAACGCAAGTACTGCCCAGGTAGCAGACACAAATATCGAAATCGATCAATGTGCGACCGTAAAATAAAACCAAGAGCTCTCCTTTAACTGATGCGAAAAACTTGTTACCCAAATGAAGGGTGGCTGAATCAACAGACACTTTCCAGTTTAAATAACGTCTTTAACAGAGATGTAAATAACGTATTTGTTTCCTCTCTTATGTAAGCAGAATAACAAGGGGCAGTCTGGCGTTATCTTATGGCGTGCTAACATCATCGATGATGTCACTGATGAATGATGGGATTTCTCCACCTCCACTCACACCGCCACCTCCTTCTGACAAAGGCCAATTGCCCTATGTATAAAACGGCAGGAATCCAAATTTTGGCGGGAAATTCAAAACTTTCCCAGGAAATTAAAAAAAAGTAGCCCGATTGCGCTAGTGTGTATCATGTAGGGCTGTTGTCCTAACTATAAACCGTGCGAAATTCAATATATTGCTTGCTAGCTGACTTGGAATGAAAGCACCAGCCTAAGACATCAGATTCCAAGATGTTTCATCTGGAATGCAAGATGGCGACCAGGGCATACTGGTGCACCTCTACGATGTCACAATCCAGCTCAAACTGTTAGTCTATTTATAACGGTTTGGAATTGTGGTGTGCTGGCCCAGAGCAGGAAAACTGTCGCGGCTTTATTACGTCAAAATCCAAGATGGTAGAACATAGGGAAGTAACTTGAATATGGAGACCTTTAGGGCTATTTATAGCAATCAGGCCACTGTGTAATTCTACCCTGCTTGTCTCAAGTAATTCCCTAATTAAACAAATGTTTATATTTGGCCAGCACATATGTCATACAGCATTGTAAGTCAAAATTGTATGCTGTGTAGTAGAAGCACTCGCATCTTTATTTAAACAAATACCTTGCCAGGCAGAACTCCCTACTCCGTGATCGCAAAGTTCACCATCACAAGACTGGTTGAGAAGACTGCTAACACCCTATCTGTAGAATCCTTGCTAAGACCCAAGACAGGAAGGGAACAATTGCCTCTTTATTTAAACAAACACCACACCAGGGAGGGTCTTTTCTAGGAAGTTCGCCGTCTGCAGACCGTCCACAAACACTCATGGAACTGTCACGGTCACACCCTGCCATAGGCAGCAGGCAGGGTGGACACATGGTTTGCAAACGAGGTGCACTCAGGCCTTGTGAGACCAATTGAGGAGCTTCTTGATTGAGAAACAGTGGCGCCGGTCATGGAAACTGACAATGGCTGGGTGAGTGGTGTGCTGTCTACATGACCCTTCGTATCCACGTCCGGTGACGCCTAAGGGCTGAGATTGGCAAGGCGGCCGGTCGGTACTGTTGGGTCCTCAAGGCTTGTATTTCCCTACTGCCATTCCGAGCAGGTTGGGCAGAACTCTTATTTACAATGACAATTGTAACGTTCAAATATGTAAATATAGATGACGAGAAAACAAAATCATACGAGTTTAATGGGCCATACCTTTCTTATCCACAGCATTTCAACACGAAAAACTGCCGACAGTATCAAACGCCAGACCACAGAACACCTGCCGACATGGTCTTAAGAGTGTGGGCAAACAGAACCCACAGTCCATCCGTGTAATGGCTGAGCATGGTGCTCACAGGATACTGGGGCTGTGAATCACATGGTATGGGGTGGAGTGCAGCAGGCTGGCATTCTGTCACATGCACTGATACCGCTCTTCGTAGTTATGAAACTGTGTTTGTAAGCATTTGACACAGAGTGGTTCTTCTATTAGCAGCGTGTGATACACACACAGTATTGATCGTACTGACGTCTTCTGTGCCAGTCTGTTTAGAGTATACAGCTGCGCCTCCACCTCTCTTCATGTGACGTGATTTTGTTGTGTCTGTATTGTAGTCAGCTCACCGACAATGACAATAGTGGTATACAATATACTCCATATGCACCACATAAAGATTTGCAGAGTATAAGGACATCAGAGGTTTCTACTAGATTTCTAAGTCGAACGTCGAAATACCAAGGGCAAAGTGGTGTCGTTTCTACAAAAGTCAGAAAACGTATGAGACTTACTGTCAGTTCTTGAAAAATGGAAACAGTTGTTGAATAGCATATTACTGTAGCTAACTTACAACGTCGATTCTTTGTTACACAAGAAGAAAATTTGATAGCACTGATACATTTCGAATATGTCATACAAAACTCAGAATCTATTTGTGTTATACGCTGTAAACGTCAGACCTCTCCACAGAATCTGAAAGACGTCAGGTGACATACGTACAGAAAGTCGCTGACTTTTCATGCCAATTTGTTGATGAAATCAGCAAATAACCTATCGACTTGATGATATTTCCACATAAAAAATGTAATCATACATTTCTGCTCATGCTGTAACATCTTCTAACTGTGTTTAACGTGTTAAAATCAGCAAATATACCACAAAATTATCGATTTTCCACTTCCGCCCCAAATCTATCTCTGTTCTTTCGGACATGTCCGAAAGAACAGATACCATCTTAGTATATAAATAGTTAAGGCTCACCGGCCACTTGACCATCATCTTCTGTGCGGATGCACGTACAGTGCCCGAGCTCATACGGGAATCGGCAGCACGCCACGAGTAATGAGTATAACGGGCGGGGGCACTACGGAAGTGGTGCGGGGCAATATGTTGAGAATGTGGATGTCGCGGGAGGCGTGCCAGAGATAAATAGTGTAACTTTCTTGCTGTTTGTCATTTGAATGCTTGATGAAAAAAAAGAGGAGAGAGAGAGAGAGAGAGAGAGAGAGAGAGAGAGAGAGAGAGAGAGAGAGGGAGGGAGAGAGAGAGAGAAAGAAAGAAAAAAGAGAGAGAGTCTTCGATTTGTGGACCTCAAGCATATCATAAAATCCTTAAAATCTAAATTTTCCAGTGGGTATGATAACATTAATGAAGTTAATCAAAGAATGCTCATGCGATTTGAGTTCCATCTTAAGTTATTTGCACAATAAATTTCTTATCAGCAGAACATTTCCCGATTGGCTAAAATATGCTGAAATTAAACCTCTTTGCAAGAAGGGGGATAAAGAGATGTCATCAAACTATTGACCAATTTCACTTTTGTCGCCTTTCTCAAAAATATTTGAAAACAAGTTTATCAAAACTAGACATAATTGTCTTAAGGGGATTACCGCGATCGTTCATTAAATAAATAAAAATATGGCATTTCAGTCATTGATCGCTATTTATTATTTTCAATGACCGGTTTCAGGCTAGCTGCCCATCTTCAGATCTATTAGACAAAGTTAAAATATAATTAACAAGAGAGATACAGTCAGTGATAGAAATATCTTAGTTTACAAAAAGAAATTTTGGAACGTATTTAATGCCAACATACGATATACTGCAAATGGTTCAAATGGCTCTGAGCACTATGGGACTTAACTGCTGTTGTCATCAGTCCCCTAGAACTTAGCACTACTTAAACCTAACTAACCTAAGTACATCACACACATCCATGCCCGAGGAGGGATTCGAACCTGCGACCGTATCGGTCTACATCTACATCTACGTTCATACTCAGCAAGCCAGCCAACGGTGTGTCGCGGAGGGCACTTTACGTGCCACTGTCATTACCTCCCTTTTCTGTTCCAGTCGCGTATGGTTCGCGGGAAGAACGACTGTCTGAAAGCCTCCGTGCGCGCTCGAATCTCTCTAATTTTACATTCGTGAACTCCGCGGGAGGTATAAGAAGGGGGAAGCAGTATATTCGATACCTCATCCAGAAACGCCCCCTCTCGAAACATGGCGAGCAAGCTACACCGCGATGCAGAGCGCCTCTCTTGCAGAGTCTGCCACTTGAGTTTGCTAAACATCTCCGTAACGCTATCACGGTTACCAAGTAACCCTCTGACGAATCGCGCCGCTCTTCTTTGGATCTTCTCTATCTCCTCCGTCAACCAGATCTGCTACGGATCCCACATTGATGAGCAATACTCAAGTATAGGTCGAACGAGTGTTTTGTAAGCCACCTCCTTTGTTGATGGACTACATTTTCTAAGGACTCTCCCAATGAATCTCAACCTGGTACCCGCCTTACCAACAATTAATTTTATATGATCATTCCATTTCAAATCGTTCCGCACGCATACTCCCAGATATTTAACAGAAGTAACTGCTACCAGTGTTTGTTCCGCTATTATATAATCATACAATAAAGGATCCTTCTTTCTATGTATTCACAATACATTACACTTGTCTATGTTAAGGGTCAGTTGCCACTCCCTACACCAAGTGCCTATCCGCTGTAGATCTTCCTGCATTTCGCTACAATTTTCTAATGCTGCAACTTCTCTGTATACTACAGCATCATCCGCGAAAACCCGCATGGAACTTCCGACACTATCTACTAGGTCATTTATATATTGTGAAAAGCAATGGTCCCATAACACTCCCCTGTGGCACGCCAGTTACTTTAACGTCTGTAGACGTCTCTCCATTGATAACAACATGTTGTGTTCTGTTTGCTAAAACCTCTTCAATCCAGCCACACAGCTGGTCTGATATTCCGTAGGCTCTTACTTTGTTTATCAGGCGACAGTGCGGAACTGTATCGAACGCCTTCCGGAAGTCTAGGAAAATAGCATCTACGTGGGAGCGTGTATCTAATAATTTCTGGCTCTCATGAACAAATAAAGCGACTTGGGTCTCACACGATCGCTGTTTCCGGAATCCATGTTGATTCCTACAGAGTAGATTCTGGGTTTCCAAAAACGACATGATACCCGAGCAAAAAACATGTTCTAAAATTCTACAACAGATCGACGACAGAGATATAGGTCTATAGTTTTGCGCATCTGCTCGACTACCCTTTTTAAAGACTGGGACTACCTATGCTCTTTTCCAATCATTTGGAACCTTCCATTCCTCTAGAGGCTTGCGGTACACGGCTGTTAGAAGGGGGGCAAGTTCTTTCGCGTACTCTGTGTAGAATCGAATTGGTATTCCGTCAGATCCAGTGGACTTTCCTCTGTTGAGTGATTTCAGTTGCTTTTCTATTTTTTCATTTGTGCGAGGATTTGGAGAAGGAACTGCAGTGCGGTCTTCCTCTGTGAAACAGCTTTGGAAAAAGGTGTTTAGTATTTCAGCTTTACGCGTGTCATCCTCTGTTTCAAAGCCATCATCATCCCAGAGTGTCTGGATATGCTGCTTCGAGCCACTTACTGATTTAACGTAAGACCAGAACTTCCTAGGATTTTCTGTCAAGTCGGTACATAGAATTTTACTTTCGAATTCACTGAACGCTTCACGCATAGCCCTCCTTACGCTAACTTTGACATCGTTTAGGTTCTGTTTGAGAGGTTTTGGCTGCGTTTAAACTTGGAGTGAAGCTCTCTTTGCTTCCACAGTAGTTTCTTTGTTGTTGAACCACGGTGGGTTTTCCCCGTCCCTCACAGTTTTACTCGGCACGTACCTGTCTAAAACGCATTTTACGATTGCCTTAAACTTTTTCCATAAACACTCAACATTCTCAGTGTCGGAACAGAAATTTTCGTTTTGATCTGTCAGGTAATCTGAAACGTGCCTTCTATTAGTCTTGCTAAACAGATAAATCTTTCTCCCTTTTTTAATATTCCTATTAACTTCCATATTCAGGGATACTGCAACGGCCTTATGATCACTGATTCCCTGTTCTGCACTTACAGAGTCGAAAACTTCGGGTATGTTTGTTATGAGTAGGTCCAAGATGTTATCTCCACGAGTGGGTTCTCTGTTTAATTGCTAGAGGTAATTTTCGTATAGTACACTCAGTATAATGTCACTCGATGCTCTGTCCCTACCACCCGTCCTAAACATCTGAGTATCCCAGTCTATATCCGCTAAATTGAAATCTCCACCTAAGACTATAATATGCTGAGAAAATTTAAGTGAAATGTATTCCAAATTTCCTCTCAGCTGTTCTGCCACTAATGCTGCTGAGTCTGGAGGTCGGTAAAAGGAGCCAATTATTAACCTAGCTCGGTTTTGAGTGTAACCGCCACCCATAATATTTCGCAGGAACTATCCACTTCTACTTCACTACAGGATAATCTACTACTAACAGCGACAAACACGCCACCACCGGTTGCATGCAATCTATCCTTTCTAAACACCGTCTGTGCCTTTGTAAAAATTTCGGCTGAATTTATCTCTGGTTTCAGCCAGCTTTCTGTACCTACAACGATTTCAGCTTCGGTGCTTTCTATCAGCGCTTGAAGTTCCGGTACTTTACCAATGCAGCTTCGACAGCGCGGTTCCAGACTGTAGCGCCTAGAACCGCTCGGCCACTTCGGTCGGACATACATTGCACTTACAGAGTAACTTGTCAGCTCAGAACTATCGGTTCGCTGTCATAAATAAAACAAATTTTAATCTGTTAAAACCTTATACCGCAGTTTTAGACAAACCTGATTGGTAACAGTCAAAAAAGTGCCCTCTACATATAAGAATGGTGCATATAACAGTCAAAAAAGTGCCCTCTACCTATAAGAATGGTGCATATGTTACTATTTCACCATACATATTAATAGCGCATATACTTTTTAATAAAACAATTTTTGATGTAATAACATATGAATAATCTTTTTTTTTTTGAGTGGACAATGAACCGAAATAATTTACACTAATTTAATATTTCTTTATAAAGAAACTTAAAAATATAATTAAAAGGTAGAAATTCTTAGGAAAATGTGCGTTTCCTCTACTTTGTTTGGGTTGGTGGTGGAGAGGATTTCCCAACGCCAGTACGTATACGACGCCACGCCAAGTCCTCTTCCACCGCACCCAATTCACCTCGCCGCCAGTACGCTGAGGGCCATTCCGCTGTAGCTGGTTGTTACTGGAGCGTGCTGTTGCATTCAAGAGTAAGCCTAAAACAGGTCTTTGAATATTTCATAATAACTCCTGGGCATAAAATCACTTTGCTCATAAAGTAGTAGGCCTGGGGTTTTTCTTTGATGAGCATATATTTCAATCTCTTCGAGCACGTTGAGATAGAGACGTTATGGAGCTTTATGTAGCACCTCCATTTGTTCATTTATATTACTCACTTCCCCATGTTTACTATCTTTTACATGTGCTCCAAATGCTGTCCGATTGCTATGACTGCAATTTTCCCTGTATCGAATTTCAAAATTCGACCCTGTCTGTCCTATATAATAACTGTCACATTCAGCACATTTGATCTTATATATTCCGGAATTGTTGTATTTCATTTGTTTTGTCGTTGCTGGTTTATGTCTCAGTCTATGTGCCACTTGCCCTGCATTCTGGAACGCCACAGCGATGTTTTTTGGAAAGCATTTAGCAATTCTTTCCGACACACGTCCTATGTATATCAGGGTGACAAACTTCATCTTAACTTTCATTTTCCTAGAATCGTTACTCATACTCGCGGATTTGATTCTGATCTTGTCACACATACGTGTAACATCTTGTGTCCTGTATCCACTGCTTGCTACTTGCTTAATAATACCTAGTTCTTTCTGCAACTCATCTTCCTTTGTGGCAATCTCAGGGCTCTGTTGCACATTGCATGAAAGTACGCTCTTTCATGCTGTGCCGGGTGGTGCGACGTCGCTTCTATGATGTTGTCGGAACAAGTGTCTTTTCTATAGAATACAACAATTTCGGAGTATATAAGATCAAATGTGCTGAATGTGACAGTTATTATATAGGACAGACAGGGCGGAATTTTGAAATTCGATACAGGGAACATTGCAGTCATAGCAATCGGACAACATTTGGAGCACATGTAAAAGAGAGTAAACATGAAGTGCGTAATATAAATGAACAAATGGAGGTGCTACATAAAGCTCCATAACGTCTCTATCTCAACGTGCTCGAAGAGATTGAAATATACGCTCATCAAAGAAAAACCCCAGGCCTACTACTTTATGAGCAAAGTGATTTTATGCACAGGAGTTATTATGAGATATTCAAAGACCTGTTTTAGGCTTACTCTTGAATGCAACAGCACGCTCCAGTATGAACCAGCTACAGCGGAATGGCCCTCAGCGTACTGGCGGCGAGGTGAATTGGGTGCGGCGGAAGAGGACTTGGTTTGGCGTTGTATACTTTCTGACGGAGGGAAATCTTCTCCACCACCAATCAATACAAAAAAGAGGAAACGTAAATTTTTGAAAGAATTATATTTTTAAGTGTCTTTATTAAAAAAATTTAAATTAGTGTTAATTATTTCGGTTCATGGTTCACTAAAAAAGATTATTCATATGTTATTACTTTAAAAATTGTTTTATGAAGAAGTATATTTGCCATTAATATGTACGGTGAAATTGAAATAATAACACTTGCACAATTCTTATAGGTAGGGGGCACTTTTTTGACTGTTACCAACCAGGTTTCTCTAAAATTGCAGTATAAGGTTTTAACAGATTAAAATTTACTTTAGTTGTGACAGCAAACCGAGAGTTCTGTACTGATAAGTTAGTCTGTAACTGCAATATGTGGTAGTTGGCAGTTAATACGTTAGAAAATTTCTTATTGTAAACTAAGATATTTCTATCACTAACTGTATCTCTCTTGTTAATTATATTTTAACTTTGTCTAACAGATCCGTAGGTGGGCAGCTAGCCTGAAACCGGTCATTGAAAATAAAAAATAGCGACCAAAGACTAAAATGCCATATTTTTATTTTTATTTGAAAACGTTATGTTCTAGCATCTCCTTAAGCATCAGACTGCAAATAATATATGGTCCAAATTACAGTTTGGATTTCTTAAGGGTTCAGATACAGAGAGAGAGCTGTTTACACTTACAGTGAGAATGTACTTAATTCATCAGATTATAAATTAGAGGCTACTGGAATTTTCTGTGACCTGCAAAAAGCCGTTGACTGTGTGAACCACAGCATTCTCTTACGTAAATTAGAATAGTATAGTGTCACTGGCAATGCTGCGAATTGCTTTGAGTCTTATCTATCTAACAGGAGACAAAGGGTGTCACTGCTAAATACCTGTGTAGTAAGCAGTCAGTCTTAATCTGAATGGAAATTAATTAGATGTGGTGTTCCATAAGGTTCCATCTTGGGTCCATTGCTTTTTCTTGTGTACATTAATGACCTCTCATCTGTTACATTGCCAGATGCTAAGTTTGTTTTGTTTGCAGATAATACAAACATTGCAGTAAGTAGCAAGTCAAGCACATATTTAGAAATAACTGCTAATCAAATTTTCACTGACATTAATTAGTGGTTTAAAGCTAATCCTCTGTCATCAAACTTTGAGAAGGCCCACTATATGCAGTTGAGAAACAGCATACATATACTATATGAAGACATGCACAGCAAAGAGGTTGACAGTGTTAAATTTCTGGGATTAAAAGTCAATAATAAATTCAGTTGGAAAGGACATACTGGGAATTGCTTAAGCACATAAACAAGTTTTGTATTTGCAGTGAGAATGATGTCAGATGTAGGAGATATAAATATAAAAAACTTCCATACTTTGCTTACTTTCATTCAATTCTGTTGTATCGGATCATGTTCTGGGGAAACTCATCAAACTGAGCAAATGTTGTAGGGTGCAAAAGCGTGTGATAAAAATCATTTGTGGTGTAAATTCTTCTGCTTCTCAGTACATTTATTCCTCAATGAAATTTATTGCAAGTAATACACCTCTATTTCCAGCCAATAGCTCAATACATAGTATCTGTATTAGCAATAAGAACAATCTACATAAAGACCAAAAAGCACTTACCTTGCTCCAAAAAGGGGTCCAATATTAAGGAACACACATTTTTCAATATATTGCAAGCTACTATTAAAATCTTGGTTTCCAATAAAGCACAGCTTGAACATAGTTTGAAAGACTTTTTGATAGGCAACTTCTTCTACTCTGTAGATGAATTTCTTAACAGAGACTGTTAAGACAGCTTAAGTAAAAATGTCTGTTGGATTTCAGTTTTTACAGCACTTGGTCACAACAGTCAATATTAGGTATTTTGTGTATGATAATCCTATTAGTAGTGCATAACTATGTTTCATTCTGACAGCACATCAATTCTGTAAATATTAGCTGTTCCATTTTACTGCATAGCGTTCACCTATTTTGACAATCTTATGACAAATGATCAGGCCAGTAAGTATTATATTCAAATGTTTTATGCTTTTGTGTTATATACATTCAGACATGTTCCACACCCATGAGAATCATCTCATTTTTGGGGTATATGGAATGAAAACTAAATCTTATCTTATCTTATATGTGCACATTTCAAGGTTGTTTTATGTTTGTGTTTTAAAGTAAGAGGGTGTCTGAGTTCCTTGACCAGTGTAGCATGAGAAGTATCCTGATTAAATGGTGTTGGAGTCGAAACTTGTTGTTTGAGCTTCAGTTGATACCTATTTATTGCACTGCAAATTTTTTACTTTGTCTATTAACTTCATGATAGTAATAAGGTATTTAAAAATTGAGTCAGGAATGGAGTTCAAGCCCTATTTACCCACTCATACCATCCCCAAGGCAACTACATGGCATGTTGCATTAGATTTTATGAGCTATAAACCACATTTAGAGTTCACAATTTACAGTTCTTCATGAATAAAACTTGCAAATGAGAACTTCAGTCTCACAAGTGCTGCACACCATATGAGCCTGTTCCTGACACATGGCACATTGAACCCAAAGTTTCCACATTTTAACTTTTTAAATGCCACACTACAAAGCAGATGGTCAGGATCATCACTTTCAGTAACTTCTTTCCCAACAAGTTTCGTTGGGTCTAAACTACCAGAAGATGGTTCTGTTTCTCCTTCCTTACTAGAAAATTCATCCTCATTTCATTTTGTCATAGAGAAGAGTCTTCATTTCCCAGTATGAACAGTCTTCTCTTTTGTAGGTCTATTTGATGTTTCTCTGGTTCCTGCTTAATCGTTGTGTCTTTTTAAGCCTATGAGAGGAATCCGTCTCATGTGATGCCTTCTTCTGTAGATTCCATTCACTTTTTTCTTTGCTATAGAACACTTCAATGCATTTTTATTGAGAAAACTGGTTAGGACAGTAACGGCAAGTACTTTCTGCCCTCTCTTTGATGTCTTCTGGTTTATGTTTAGGCCTGGAGAAATGTGTTGTAGCTTGACATAGCCTGCAGATGTTGATAAGCTTGCTATCTGCTCTTCCATTCACTGCCCATTGCCTTCCATCAAATTACCTCCAGTTTCAGTTCCAGAAGTTTGTAGGTCACAAACTCCACCATCACAAAGTGCTTCACCACTGTCAGCAATATGTTCTGCTTCATGTTCAGCTGCAATGAAATCAGCTATTGTGGAAACTCCTCTGTTTATTGGATAAATGCACATACATTTAAACAACTGACCACTATTGCACCACTTTGGATTCTGAGGTATGCCTCTCCAAAGTTATCCACAATCATAGATGTCTATACCACCTGTTCCTGAAGCCTGTCTGATTTCTTTATTGTAATGTCTTCAGAGGGTCCATGAAAGTCTTATTGAGGGGTTGTAATATATGTTTAGTATGGGGTGGCAAGCAGAGGATGGTCACATCATTATCTTTTGGTTTTATTATGACACCTGTATTCCTGATAAGAGAATAATGCCCATACAATCTGACCAAGACTGATCAGCTACAGATTTTGTATTTTTAATGAAGTGGGTAAATTATTCAGTGAACAGACAGAAGTATGCCCAGCCTGAATGATGACATTTTCCAGTAGCTCCAGGAAGTCCACCTTTCATCAGTCTACCTGTACCATTAGTGCATGAGAAAAACAATTGGAGGCAAGAAGTTGCTGCCTGCACTCAAGCACAAGATGATCATCAACAGTCCTTTCTCTCAGTAGAAATGTGAATTCCTATTTGTTTTCTCCCTTCATGCCAATTAAACGAGGAATTTTTTTTACACTACACTTAGACCAGACTTGTCAACACTTTAAGATATGGTGAGGAGGAGATTCAGGCCAGGAGGACAATAATTTCTAGTGAATTTGGCTTCCAGAAAATCAAAAGATTTCATGACACTGTCTTGATTGAAACTGATGACTCAAGCAAGTGATGTTCCACCAGGCTTTTGTATTGAAATTTGATTCTTCTTGTAATGTTACAAGTAGAATATTTGATTGCCACAGGATGCTGTGAGTTAACATGAAAATTCTTTGAGGTGGCCAGCTGTTGGTAAGTGAGCTGAGTGCAAGTAAAGGTGGCTAACTAGCCTTGAGGCCCAGTGGCCATCAATGTTTTCCCAGGAAGAAATAAGAAGTGTGTTCTGGTGACATGGTCATGGAATGAGTTAAGATGGAGGGACCTATGACTTGGAACATTGTTATTAATACAGTTCTAATGAAAAATATGTAAAATTTAGCACAATTATGCTAGAGAAAAACCAATAACAGTTTTTGAACTGCTGAATGGGGATAGCTCATTGAACATAAATCCATGTCAGTGAAGGCTTCAGTGAGACCCTCAGTATATTTTGAGAGAGACTGCTCATCACTGCAAATACAATGTTGGTTGCAGCTTAGCTTGTACATCACATGACTGGTTTTGCAGGTAGCCCTGCCTTTAATAGTATAGGTGATGTTAGTGACTGGACTGGAGTAAGTGGTGGTAGGAGGATGTATGGGACAGATCTTGCATCTAGGTCTATTACAGAGGTATGAGCCATTAGGTAAGGGATTGGAAACAGGAGTTGTGTAAGGATGGATGAGTATATTGTGAAGGTTCGGTGGACAGCGGAATACCACTATAGGAGGGGTGGGAAGAATAGTGGGCAGGACATTTCTCATTTTAGGGAATGACGAGAGGTAATCGAAAACCTGTCAGAGAATGTAATTCAGTTGCTCCAGTCCTGGTTGGTACTGAGTTATGAGGGGAATGCTTCTCTGTGGCTGGACTCTGGGACTTTGGGAGGTGGTGGGAGACTGGAAAGAAAAGGCATGGGAGATTTGTTTTTGTACAAGGCAGGGAGGATAATTACAGTCAGTGAAGGCTTCAGTGAGACCTTCAGTATATTTTGAGAGGGACTGCTCATCACTGCAGATACAATGACCACGGGTGGCTAGGCTGTATGGAAGGGATTTCTTGGTATGGAATGGGTGCCAGCTGTAGAAATTGAGGTATTACTGGTGGTTAGTAGGTTTGATAAGGATGGAGGTACTGATGTAGCCATCTCTGAGGTGGAGATCAACATCTAGGAAGGTGGCTTTTTGGGTTGAGTAGGACCAGGTAAAGCAAATGGGGCAGAAGTTGTTGAGGTCCTGGAGGAATGTGGATAGTGTGTCCCCATCTCAAATCCAGATAGCAAAGATGTAATCAATGAATCTGAACCAGGTGAGGTGTTTAGGATTCTGGGTTTTTAGGGAGGATTCCTCTAGATGGCCCATGAATAGGTTGGCATAGGATGGTGGCACATTGATGCCCAGAGCCGTATCCCGGATTTTTTCATAGGTAATGCTTTCAAAGGAGAAGTAATTGTAGGTGAGGATATAGTTGGTCATTTCAACACTACACAGCTGTCATTGCACTGCCACACCCATTCTTTTAATTTCTTCTTCTTTTTATTTCTCTCCTTTCTGCTACTCCACCCCCCCCCCTTCCCCCTTACCACCTTATCTCCTGCCCTCCATCTAAACTGCTGCATTTCGCTGTCTGCCACTCCCACCATACTATCCCTCCCCCTCCCCGCCCCATCCTCCTCCTTACCCCCACTCCATCGCTACTCCCATCATGCACTGGTGCTGCTGCTCACGGTGTGGTTTCAGTTATCCGAGACTGCATACAGGCATGCAAATTGTGTTAGCATGAGTGCGTGTTTGTGCACATGTGACTGTGCATCTATTGTTGACAAAGACCTTAATGGCCGAAAGCTATAATTGTGTGAATCTTTCTGTTGTGCCTGTCGCGACTTAGCATCTCTGCTATATGGTGAGTAGCAACTTTCCTTCTCTAATATTATAATCATTATGTTTTATAATAGATTCTAAGAACTGAACCTATCATGAAAGTCACACTTGTGACTTGCCAGATAAACAAGGATAATGCCTGCAAAATAATTAACTAATTATTACTATAATTAAACAAAGAAAAGAAAATGTTGTAAACAGATCAATTTATTACACAAATAACTATGGAATCCTGCACAGACACAAATGAACTTATCAGCACGAGTTCCCATCTTTAATATTCCAATAACCAGATCCTAGCTACACTAGTGAGCAGTTAGCATGGGGGCTCAAAAGTTTCTATAAGTGCAGCAATGGTAAAAGCAACATCTGTAATAGCACACCTAGTGCAGATGTTAGGCATAATAATGCGTGTTAGTAACAGCAGTGGCAGATGACAGCTACATGTTGTCACTGGTACAACAGTACTTCTTCTGCTTCTTCTTCTTATTATTCTTCTGCTTGTACATGATCAGGCCCGCTGGACCACATGGTGCTACAAGTTTCCTCCTCCATTGTATTCTGTCCATTGCTGCTATCAACCATTCATCCACATCTATTGATGCTTGGTTTAAATCTTCATGGAGGCCATCCTTCCAATGCTTATTGGGTCTCCCTGGGGGTCTCTTTCCTGTACATGTGAAATCCAGGAGCTTCTGAGGACATCTGTGATCTTCCATCTGGGCCACATGGTCAGCCCATTGCATTGGTTTGGCTTTGACAGTTCCTGCTATGTTGGGCCGCTGGTATACTTCCTCAAGCTCTTGGTTGTGTCTGATCCTCCTTTCCCCTGTGTCCACATCCAGAACCAGACCAAAGATCTTCCGAAGCACTTTTATCTGAAACACGAGGAGCTTATGGAAGTCCTGTTTGCAGATACCCCATGTCTCACAGCCATATTGCACAACAGGCTGGATCAGAGTTTTGTACAGTCGAATCTTGAACTGCCTGTGGAGACATCTGGACCAAAGCAGTTGTGCTAGGCTGTATTAAAATCAGTTTCCTGCTTGTATTCTGGCAGTGATCTCCTGCTTCAAATGATGAGTTCTCAGCAAGAAGTGCCCCTAAGTATTTAAATGCATTCTCTTGTAGGATCGGTCTCCCACCTGCAGTGATTGTAGATGACCAGCAGTCTGACTTTGACCATGCATCATAATGAGGCACTCTGTCTTGATTTCGTTTATGTTTAGCCCAAATTTGCTGGCAGCCTCCTATAGTGATGTGGTGATTTGCTCCAACTTCTCTTCAGACCTAGAGTGTAAACAGATGTTGTCTGCATAGTCTAAGTATGCCAGTCTCTTTCCTTAGATTTTGATCCTTTCATTCTCTTGGAAGGTCTCAAGAATGATCTTCTCGAGGTCAAAGTTGAACAGAATAGGCAATAACCCATGTCATTGCCTGAGACCTGTCACAATTTCAAATTTCTCAGTTACGTGATTTCCCATCTTCACCTTTGCACATGTTTCACTCAGACAGATCTTTATCAGATTGATGAGTTTCTCTGCCATGGCAAACTCCCTTAAACAGCTTAGCAGGCTCTTGCAATGTTTGCAATCATAAGCCTTAAAATCAATGAATAAAATATGCAAATCTTTACCATATTCACGCATTTTCTCAGTGAGCTGCCAGAGACTGAAGATGTGATCTACTGATCTACCTCCCTGGTACTTCCTCCATCATCAATTCTGCCATTGGCTGAATTCTATATGTGAGGCAATAGGACAGGATCTTATGACAGACATTAAGCAGGATGATTCCTCAATAGTTGTCACATTTCAGTTTGTTGCCCTTCTTATGTATTGGACAAACCAGAGCTGTTTTCCATTCTGCTGGTAGTACTGCTTTTGTGCATATTGCATGTATCAGTCAGTGTATTCTTTCTGCAAGTTTCTCTCCTCCTGCCAGCATCATTTCAGCTTGTATTCCATCTTCACCTGGACTCTTGTTCTGCTTGGCGTGTCTGATTCTGGTTTTTATCTCAACCAGGGTAGGTGGGGGATAATCTGCATTTGCTGTATTTGGGTACTGGAAATCAAACTACAGTTTGGGTTCATCACAATTTATCAGCTGTCAAAACTACTCTTTCAATCACTCTTCTCTATTACTATTGTTCGTCAGGATCTTATCATGGAAATATTTGACAAATTTCTGCTTTGCCTGGTGCAGTACACATGAGCAAAGTCATTGACCAGCAGAGACAGCTTCTTCATGGCATCACATTTGGGTTTAGTTAGTTAGTTACATGTTCTATAGGTAATTTAAATGATTCTTTTTTCAAAATGGTGTGGAAAAGGTCATTTTACAGGATATGTATACATGAATAATGTTAAGAATATGAACACATTATCATTTGTACTGCCTTGAGAATTTCGGAGAAAATTCTAGAGACACCTCTATTTTCACCGTCTCAAACACACATTATTGTAGATATAAGGGTGGTAAAGTAGAACTTTGTCTACTGCCCCACACTATGTATGTACAGGATGGATGTGAATTGGATGGGCCATTGGAGTGAACAGGTAGTCAGCGAGCCCACCTGAGATGTTACACATACCGCCCATGGAGCAAACAAATCGTACTCTGTGAAATTAAAAAACATTGTTTGTATAAACATTTGAAGGTTGTTGAAAGAAAGGGCTTTTATTCATTCTCTTACTTACTTCTGTGAAGTTGGGACTGCTGTCTTGTTAAGGTTGGAGAGATTTATAAACTTTATGTGTCGAAAGATGATTGTAATAGAGTCTGTCGGTGTGGAAGGTGTCAATCTTATGAGAAATGTTTAGTGTATGAAAACTGCTATGTGTTATGAAAATACAATGTTCAAAGCAATCTCGAGTGCATCGAGTTATTTTAAAGTATAGAAAATTCCTTCAGGGTAGCATCTATTCTTCAGAGAAGATGCTGAGGTGAATATCGCCGCCTGTTATCCTGAGAGAAGATCAGTGAAGCAGCTCCAAGTAAGTTTGACAACCAAAAGGGGAGTGTGAGTCTAGCACATTAGTACTACACTGTCACCCTTAATCACTGGAAACTGCAAGGCACTTTGTTGTTTGCTACTCATGCAACTACACTTAAAAACAAACCTTTTATTATTATTATTATTGGTTACCAGTTTTTAGGTAGAAAGTCATCAGTGGAGCAGAAGGAGTTGTCCAATTAGATTTAAAACTTGCTTGGCTGTCTGTCAGACATTTTATTAAAGTAGCATCTGTATACAAAAAAGGAAATGATGATGAGCCTAATAAATAAAAACCAGTACCGTTGGTATCAGGCTTCTCCTAAATATTAGAAGTGCTTTTGCTCAGCAGAATAACTGGCTTTGGATATTTTAAATTCATTTTTATAAATTAAACAGAAATTCCTCACAATATTGACATGAAACTTTTTGGGAAGTTGCAAAAGGTGTTGCTGAATATAATAAGCTAAGTGTGGGGTATAAAAATGTATAATGTGCTTTTTTTTTAATTTTTCGCTGTTCAATTTCAGGCCATGAGTTGAGGTTACTTTAAACATGGAAACATTTGCCTATTGTGTAGGAATCATGTCAATTACTGTTAAAAGACACCCCTTGCATATAAAACAACTTGGTATTTTGTGTATAAATATAGTTTTGAAAGTAACTTATTTAGCACCAGTAATAAAAAATCTAAGTAAAAGAAAATCATATAGTGTTCTAATATGTGGTGACTATAATATAGATTTTCTCTCAGAAAACTCTAGCCATCTAAGCATTAAAAATTTTATGAACAGCTACAATCTAGACCTAATGGTTAACACTCCAACCAGGATAACAAATCACAGTACCACTTGTCTGGATCAAGTGGCAAGCAATATAAATTGTACTGTATCCTCTGTCAAACTAGGATTTTCAGACCACAATGCATTAATTATGCAGGTCTGGTTGCAAAATAACAGTCATGAACACAATAAAATCACTGTACAGAGGAGAAACTTCAATAAAACCCACATGCATACTTTCCTCTTTGATATACAAAATGAAAACTGGCAAAATATATATGAGGCTCAAACAGTAGACAGCAAATATGAAGCATTCTTGCATATTTTCTGTTATTATTTTAATTGCCACTTTCCCTTACAAACAAAACGTATCAACAAAGATAGGAAACTCTCCAGCTGGGTCACCCCAGGAATCATTAGATCATCACAAAGAAAAAGAGAACTTTTTTACATTAGCAAATCCAAACTAGGCAGTAGTGAAGCATTTAAGTCATACTTTACTCTATATAGAAAGATATTAAGGAACGTAGTAAATGCAGCCAAAAAGCTACAGAATGATAAGTGCCTCAAATTGTCATCAAATAAGAGCAAAAGCATGTGGCAACTTATTAATATGAATACTAATAGAGGAAAACAACTACAAAGTGATATTAGCTTAAAAATAAATGGAAAATTAGTCTCCAGTGGGAAAGAAACAGCAGAGGAATTCAATAACTACTTTACAGAAACAGTAGAAAACCTGGCTAACCATCTTAAAAATAACTGTCCCTTACAACTAGAACCAAACTTATGCTCTGAGACTCTATTTTTAAGACCTACATCTGAAACTGAAATAGAAAAGACACTTCACAGCAGAATTTAAAAAAAATCATCTGCTGGACAAGATCAAATTCCATGCTTCCTCCTTCACAATTGCAGTAACTTTATCAGTAAACCCCTAGCCCATATAATAAACTTCTCATTCCTGAATAGTGCATTTCCTGGTATGCTCAAAATTGCCAAAAATTATACCTGTCCACAAAAAAGGAAACAGAGAGGATCCCAGTAATTATCGACCCATTGCACTGCTTTCAACTTTTAGTAAAGTATTTGAATATATAATGGCCACAAGAATCATGTCCTTTCTAGACAAAGAAAATATCCTGTCACCTGCTCAGTTCGGCTTCCAAAGTAAGAAAGCTACAACTGATGCAATAAAAGAATTTCTAGATCATGCACTGGAGCTTGTGGACAAAAAACTCCCAGCCATAGGTATCTTCCTAGATCTAACAAAGGCATTTGACATGGTTAATCATAGTATACTTTTGCAAAAGATGCATTCCTATGGAATAAGAGGAAATGCCTATGACTGGTTTAAAAGCTATCTGGAAGATCAACAGCAGTATGTCGAATTAAATGAAACTAAGCTCTCAGGTACAGCTAGCACTGTACATTCCTCCATGCATACCATAAAGCAAGGCGTTCCCCAAGGCTCCGTCCTGGGCCCCTTGCTGTTCTTAGTTTACATAAATGACCTTCCTCACAGCCTACCAAACACAAAAACCCTTTTGTTTGCTGATGACACCTCTATACTCATATCTGCACCCGAACAAATTCTCCAATCTCATATAGATAGGACCACAGATCAAATAAGTCGATGGCTTCAAAGTAACAGGCTGCTGCTAAATGCAAAAAAGACAATTGGAATAACCTTCCACACGGCCCAAAACAGAAATCCATTACTACCAACTATATCACTGGAAAAAAATAATGTTAAACTTGAAAACGAAATAAAATTTTTGGGCGTCACTATTACTGAAAAGCTCACATGGAAAAGGCACATTGATGTTACCAGCACAAAACTTAGTAAAGTATGCTTCATGATTAGATCAATAAGGAATGTCACTAACACAAGTACCCTTACCACAATGTACCATGCACTCTTTCACTCTGTACTTAGCTACGGAATCATCTTCTGGGGCCAAAATTCTGAATCAATTAAGATATTCAAACTGCAGAAGAAGATAGTCAGAACAATTATGTTCAAAAAACAAAGAGACTCTTGTAAACCATTATTTAAGAAACTAAATATTTTGCCCCTCCCATGCCAATACATACTAGAATTATTATTCTTTACCAAAAAAAGTATCAACAAAATTAGCAAAAATATGGATTACCACGCTTATGACACAAGATCAAAAACCTCTCTAAGAATACTTACCCACTCAACAAAACTGTACAGTGATGGTGTCAAGTGTATGGGAATAAAATTATATAATCATCTTCCAACTTTTATACAAGAAATCCAAGAAATAAATAAATTCAAACAGACGGTGAAGTCTCTTTTAATAAAAGACTGCTTTTATACCATCCAGGAATATTTGGAATCAAAGTTGTCTTAGTGCATGATAATGTATCAAAGCTGAATGTTGTTAAGTCAATTTTGTCACATCATGTAACAATTCTCTGTAAAGCCGTAACTTTAAGTAACATAATTTTGTAAGTAATGTAAAATAATCATTCTTTTGTGTTCTTGTTTACTGTTTTAGATTCCTGTAAACTGTATATTTGTATTGACTTATCCCATATCAGTTGTACAAGCCATTGTACTGATTTGATCTATGGGACAAATAATAAATAAATAAATAAATAAAAATTTGAATATTTTTTATGAGTTTTCTTTAATCACCTGAAACTGTTCATATGATTATGACTTAATTTTGCTGATAATGGCAGTGGGTGCTGAGCTACCTATGAAATAAGAAAATTATTTAAAATACATCTTTTCAAAACAATCTGTATGACTTTAATAAAAGTAATAAAAAAAAGTCACCACATTTTAAAGAAATACATCTGTAAACACTCTACAAGAAAGGAAGTTACCTGGAAAGAGGGTCCAATCTACCAGATGTCATAGACATCAAATTTAAATGCAAAATGAAGACTTCCCCTTCTCAAAATTTGAGACATTGGGAACATTAGGCCACACAAAAAAACTTCATCTGATTCTACCTTGGAATGCCAACTCCTGAGAACTGCAATTTCATCATCAGTGATAACGTGACCAACATAATATTTTAAACTTTTCTTTGAAGGAAACTCCACTAAAACATATTTACCATAGAGCTGATGTGTCAAAGAATATGGAAGGCACTGTTCAAAGTAACCCCTTGAATGATGGGCCTTCACATTTTATTTTTTTATGTCACCAATAATAAATATAACCTTTTATGCTTTCCGTAAATTTTCATTCAAGTGTTAACCTTGCCCATACAAAATCATTTCAAATTATAAACTCAAAAATGCTTCTAATAATAGGCAAATGTTTTTGCAGTTGTGAAGGAACTTACATTTCCAGAAAATTATTTTATTTTCTGGTGTTGGTATACAACATTATTTCGTATCGACTGTCATATCATCTGAATGTATCAATTATTTGTGGGTATTGACTACAATGACCTTAGTTCCATATCTACACACTACAGTGCAGCATTTACTTTAAAAAGATGCTGAAATGTCTTTCAAAGTCACCTCGCCATTCAAAGTCACCCCGCTTTGCAGTACCTAGAAAATCATCCAGTACGACACAGCATGGATACCAGAAAGGGAAACCAACAGAAATAGCAATTTAATTTATTGTACAGGACTTATTGAACCAGATGGCAGTGTCAGATGTTTTTCTTGACTTATCTAAGGCATTTGACACAGTTAATCATGCAGTCCTAATAGAGAAACTAGAAAACACTGTTATTCATGGACATGCAGCAGATTGGATATCATCATGTCTCAGTAGTAGGAGGTGCCATGTAACTATTAACAATTTAAACACATCAGAAGTTAGAAGCATAAAATATGATGTACCTCAAGGATCTGTTGTGGGACCTATCCTCTTCAATTTATTTTTAAATAACATATGTTGTTGTTGTGGTGGTCTTCAGTCCTGAAACTGGTTTGATGCAGCTCTCCATGCTACTCTATCCTGTGCAAGCTTCTTCATCTCCCAGTACCTACTGCAACCTATGTCCTTCTGAATCTGCTTAGTGTAGTCATCTCTTGGTCTCCCTCTACGATTTTTACCCTCCACGCTGCCCTCCAATACTAAATTGGTGATCCCTTGATGCCTCAGAACATGTCCTACCAACCGATCCCTTCTTCTGGTCAAGTTGTGCCACAAACCTCTCTTCTCCCCAATCTGATTCAATACTTCCTCATTAGTTATGTGATCTACCCATCTAATCTTCAGCATTCTTCTGTAGCACCACATTTCGAAAGCTTCTATTCTCTTCTTGTCCAAACTATTTATCGTACATGATTCACTTCCATACATGGCTACACTCCATACAAATACTTTCAGAAATGACTTCCTGACACTTAAATCTATACTCGATGTTAACAAACTTCTTCAGAAACGCTTTTCTTGCCATTGCCAGTCTACATTTTATATCCTCTCTACTTCGACCATCATCAGTTATTTTGCTCCCCAAATAGCAAAACTCCTTTACTACTTTAAGTGTCTCACTTCCTAATCTAATTCCCTCAGCATCACCCGACTTAATTCGACTACATTCCATTATCCTCATTTTGCTTTTGTTGATGGTCATCTTATATCCTCCTTTCAAGACACTATCCATTCCATTCAACTGCTCTTCCAAATCCTTTGCTGTCTCTGACAGAATTACAATGTCATCGGCGAACCTCAAAGTTTTTATTTCTACTCCATGGATTTTAATACCTACTCCAAATTTTTCTTTTGTTTCCTTTACTGCTTGCTCAATATACAGATTGAATAACATCGGGGACAGGCTACAACCCTGTCTTACTCCCTTCCCCACCACTGCTTCCCTTGAATGTCCCTCGACTCTTATAACTGCCATCTGGTTTCTGTACAAATTGTAAATAGCCTTTCGCTCCCTGTATTTTACCCCTGCCATCTTAAGAATTTGAAAGAGAGTATTCCAGTCAACATTGTCAAAAGCTTTCTCTAAGTCTACAAATGCTAGAAACGTAGGTTTGCCTTTTCTTAATCTAGCTTCTAAGATAAGCCGTAGGGTCAGTATTGCCTCACGTGTTCCAACATTTCTACGGAATCCAAACTGATCTTCCCCGAGGTCGGCTTCTACCAGTTTTTCCATTTGTCTGTAAAGAACTCACGTTAGTATTTTACAGCTGTGACTTATTAAACTGATAGTTCGGTAATTTTCACATCTGTCAACTCCTGCTTTCTTTGGGATTGGAATTATTACATTCTTCCTGAAGTCTGAGGGTATTTCACCTGTCTCATACATCTTGCTCACCAGATGGTAGAGTTTTGTCAGGACTGGCTCTCCCAAGGCCGTCAGTAGTTCCAATGGAATGTTGTCGACTCCGGGGGCCTTGTTTCGACTCAGGTCTTTCAGTGCTCTGTCAAACTCTTCACGCAGTATCGTATCTCCCATTTCATCTTCATCTACATCCTCTTCCATTTCCATAATATTGTCCTCAAGTACATCGCCCTTGTATAGGCCCTCTATATACTCCTTCCACCTTTCTGCTTTCCCTTCTTTGCTTAGAACTGGGTTTCCATCTGAGCTCTTGATACTCACACACGTGGCTCTCTATTCTCCCAAGGTCTCTTTAATTTTCCTGTAAGCAGTATCTGTCTTACCCCTAGTGAGATAAGCCTCTACATCCTTACATTTGTCCTCTAGCCATCCCTGCTTAGCCATTTTGCACTTCCTGTCAATCTCATTTTTGAGACGTTTGTATTCCTTTTCGCCTGTTTCATTCATAGCGTTTTTATATTTTCTCCTTTCATCAATTAAATTCAATATTTCTTCTGTTACCCAAGGATTTCTACTAGCCCTAGTCTTTTTACCTACTTGATCCTCTTCCGCCTTCTCTACTTCATCACTCAGAGCTACCCATTCTTCTTCTACTGTATTTGTTTCCCACATTCCTGTCAATTGTTCCCTTATGCTCTCCCTGAAATTCTGTACAACCTCTGGTTTAGTCAGTTTATCCAGGTCCCATCTCCTCAAATTCCCACCTTTTTGCAGTTTCTTCAGTTTTAATCTACAGGTCATAACCAATAGATTGTGGTCAGACTCCACATCTGCCCCTGGAAATGTCTTACAATTTAAAACCTGGTTCCTAAATCTCTGTCGTACCATTATATAATCTATCTGAAACCTGTCAGTATCTCCAGGCTTCTTCCATGTATACAGCGTTCTTTTATGATTCTTGAACCAAGTGTTACCTATGATTAAGTTATGCTCTGTGCAAAATTCTACCAAGCGGCTTCCTCTTTCATTTCTTTGCCCCAGTCCATATTGACCTACTACGTTTCCTTCTCTCCCTTTTCCTACTACCGACTTCCAGTCACCCATGACTATTAAATTTTCGTCACCCTTCACTATCTGAATAATTTCTTTTATTTGATCATACATTTCTTCAATTTCTTCGTCATCTGCAGAGCTAGTTGGCATATAAACTTGTACTACTGTAGTAGGTGTGGGCTTCGTATCTATCTTGGCCACAATAATGCGTTCACTATGCTGTTTGTAGTAGCTTACCCACATTCCTATTTTCCTATTCATTATTAAACCTACTCCTGCATTACCCCTATTTGATTTTGTGTTTATAACCCTGTAGTCACCTGACCAGAAGTCTTGTTCCTCTTGCCACCGAACTTCACTAATTCCCACTATATCTAACTTTAACCTATCCATTTCCCTTTTTAAATTTTCTAACCTACCTGCCCGATTAAGGGATCTGACATTCCATGCTCTGACCCGTAGAATGCCAGTTTTCTTTCTCCTGATAACGACATCCTCTTGAGTAGTCTCCTCCCGGAGATGCGAATGGGGGACTATTTTACCTCCGGAATATTTTACCCAAGAGGATGCCATCATCATTTAATCATACAGTAAAGCTGCATGCCCTCGGGAAAAATTACGGCTGTAGTTTCCCCTTGCCTTCAGCCGTTCGCAGTACCAGCACAGCAAGGCTGTTTTGGTTATTGTTACAAGGCCAGATCAGTCAATCATCCAGACTGTTGCCCCTGCAACTACTGAAAAGGCTGCTGCCCCTCTTCAGGAACCACATGTTTGTCTGGCCTCTCAACAGATACCCCTCCGTTGTGGTTGCACCTACGGTACGGCTATCTGTATCGCTGAGGCACGCAAGCCTCCCCACCAGCGGCAAGGTCCATGGTTCATGGGGGGAAATAACATATAAATGTATGAAAATGACAATAAGATACTGCATGCAGATGATATGACTCTGCTAAATATTTCCAACAACTTTCAAGTATTTGAGAAGAACACTTTCATATCAGTCAATGATACATCACAATGCTTATGGACAATGAGTTAATAATTAATCTGGAAACAAAAGGAAGAACATAAAGATGTTTTTCTAGGTGAAAAAGAACTGAAAGATGTAACTTCGGTTAAATTTTTTGTTGTAATAATAGACAGTCAGCTAAACTGGAAGCAGCAGATAAACACTATACCCAACAAGCTGACCTTAGTGATATTAGTAATTACACAACTGGCTCAGTTTGCACATCAAGACCTTTTGTGCATTGCCTATATTAGACTTTTTGAACAATACATGCAATATGGTATCACACTATGAGGGACTCAACCACCACAGGAATGAAAAGAATATTCACACTACAGACAAAAGCCATTTGAATTATATTGAAAAAGAAGGAGAAAGAATCTTGTAGAAATTATGTCAAAGAATTTAACGTTTTGACATTTCCATCACTGTGGCTACATTACAAGCTCCCACAAAGCTGGGGACCAATGAGACTGTTTATCATGGCAAGATAAGGATCAGAAAACAACTGTGGTGCATTTCACACAGACTCCATACTTTTGAAATAGGACCTAAATATGTTGATTTAAAATTAATACAGGCATTCCCAAGGGACTTACAAAACCTCTAAACTGAGATGATGGTCCCTGCATGCCTAAAAGAGTTTTCAATAAAAGAAGAATTCTACAGTGTGTCTGAGTACATGAGCAGACAGTAGGGAAAAGTTGATGCTGTGAATGATAAATGCTATGTACAGTATTAAGACAAACCAGATTTAGAGATTAGTGTGTAGCAATTGCTACTCACATTGACTGCTGTTCCACACTCATTAGGTCCATTTGTGCCATCCATAGATACACTTGTGTCATGAATTCAGAGACTGTACAGCAACAGATGAATGGCGTAAACTGCCAAGTTTGAATCCGCAACTTTGAGCACTGAATAATGTTGTTGCCTACTCCTTGGAGCTTCAACTTTTGTTTTTTATGTTTATTCTGTTTGTTGGTTACTGTTTTTGTTGTTTACAAGTTACCTGTAGCAACTGTGCTCCTTTTTCTGTAATACTAAGTAATAAATGATTCAAGTATATTCTCACTGTGTGTCTGAATATCTATTAAGTACAGGTAGCTCTACATGATGAAAATTAATTCTGACATAATGTCTGAATGGGAAGAGTTCCTACACCATTTGTTGAGAAAAGTGGCCCAGGGTGTTTGCCCAAAATACTTACTTCCAAAAAACACACATAATACATCAGACAAGACTGACTTCCAAACCTTTTTTTATACAAATGTACCATCTGCTACTATATAGCTTTGATGCAAATGAACATATGGCATTGCTGGATGGGAGTTCCCACCTGAGGAAGTTCAGCCACTGAGTTGTAAGTCTGTTCAGTCAACACCACATTGGATGATATGTGTGTTGATTATGATGAAGTGGTGATGACAACACAACAGCCGGTCCTCAAGCAGAGAAAACCTGACCAGGCTGGGAGTGGAATCCAGGTCTGTTGCATGGCAGTCAGATGTGCTGACTACTAAGCTAAGAGGCTGGACCCTTTGTAGGAATTTTGCATTAACAAAGTAATATTATTTAGCTCCATTCTGTTCTGTTGTATTTGGCCTAATACAAAAGTCCAACTGAAAACAGTCTGCTGCATGTACTTGGTATTATTTCACATATTAGGACTTGAAGACAGACAGAAAATATGCCTTGAAATCAGAGAAACAAATGTGGAATCCTATTTAGTTAGCACTGGCCACATTTCCTGCTTTGGTATGGCAGATTGTTCTCTATGTATGACTTCAGAAAATGTCATTTAGTTCCAATATATTATTTTCTTTTTCACTTAAAAATATTTGGTGTGATACCATATTATATGTAGATTCAAAATGTGTAACTGGTAAGCTCCTATCAGCAATAATGGTTTGGTAAAAATGAAATTTCCTTCTGAGTGGAAGCAGCCCCCTCCCCCCCCCCCCCCCCCCCCCACACACACACACTTCCTATTTAGCCCAAGGTGTCACCCTACAATGTCAATATCAGCTCGTAAGCAAACCAATTTGACAACCGCTGATCTACACAATTGAAGGTCTTATACCAACAGGCTATATGTTAATATTTGAGGCTTGTACTATTTGATGATTGAATACTATTTACACATTCTCAGTTGAGAAAACTGTGGCTTGCTAAGCAAATTGTTCCCAGTTCAGTGTGTGACTACTCTTGAGTACAGTACTTTCTCCAGTAGTTTGAAAAAAGATGTTAGTAAGAGAACTGGACAATAATTGTTTATGGCTGTCGTGTTATCTTTCTTATGAAGTGGTTTGATCATTGCACATTTTAACCTGTTTGGAAAAATTCCCTGTGCCAGTGATGCACTGAATATATCACACAGGACATTCCTTAATAAGTTGGAACACCTTTTCAGAATTCTGTTTGAGATACCATCAACCCCACAAGAACTTTTGTTCTTTAGAATTTTTATAATTGCATTGGCACTGAGCTGCAGAGGTAGCATTTTCACATGACATCATACGTCAGTGACATCGCATTGGCACCAAGTGAGAGAAGTGGCATCTTAGCATGGTGTCACACATGGGCTAGATCACACTGACACTAAGCTACAGAGATGGCATCTTCACATGGTGGCATCACATTAGCACTGTGCTGCAGAGTTGGGATCTTCACACTGCACTATCTCAGCAGCACCAAGCTGCAGAGGCAGCATCTTCACATGGAGACATTGCATCAGCACCGAACTGTGGGGACAGCATCATCACACAGCAGAATCGTGTTGGCACTGAGCTCTATAGGAAGCATCTTCACACGGTGGAATTGAACCAGCATCAAACTGCAGAGGTGGCATTTTCACATAGCATCACATGTGAGGAATGTTGTATCGGCGCCAAGCAGCAGAGATGCTATCTTCACACAGCATCACAAATGGTGGTCCATGTTGAGTGTAATACTGCATCGGCACTGGATCAAATGCAGAGCAGTCAGTGGAGAAATGCAAGTTAAGTACAGTCAGTGGCTGCACTGTAAATTTATTTTCTCATAGTCAGCCATGGCCAGTGAAATTCACAAATCACAAAGTGATTGTGAGCCAGAGGGTGCAGGGAATGATGTTAGCAGTGACAGCATGCCAGTGAGAAGGGAAGAAATAGATTGGGGGCCAGAAAGTGATCTGAAGCCTTCTTTGAAACACTGTGTAACAAATTAGAAAAGATAGATTTACAAATGAAGAGTATAAAAAGTGAAATAATTGGGAATATAGATTCAAAATTAAAGGAATGGAACTAAAACTTGGTGATAAGTGCAGTAACTGGAAAATGTGATCAGCTACATATAAAATTTACTGAGATTATAAATAAATTTGAAAATATGGTTAAAAATTTCAAGGGAGTTAATCTCAGAGTTGATGAGGTTGAAAAGGGATTGACAGCCAAAACTGAAACTGTCGAAGATTGTGTTGTGGAACAAATTGAGGCAGAAGAAATGTGCATAAATTGTGAAATACAAACAAATACAGAATTTTAATTAGTGAATGTAGGCTTTTCTGAATGTTATAAATGTGTGCGTGAAAAGCTGGAAAGGGAAGTTAGCAAGAGAGAGAAACAGACAAATGAATTGAAGGAATCTGTAAGTAGAGTAGCAGTTGAACAAGGGGATTTAATGATGGGGGACCCATGGTGCAAGGACCATGGAGCAAAACCATTTTGTTGAGAGGGTAAATACCGTGAAGTTAATTTTTTTGCTGACATAAGTGAGATGACTAAAATTAAATTTGTGAAGGAAGGGAGAACTCAGTCATGATGTAGTCAGCATGCAGAGCACTTTGACTTCCAGACTTTTCATATGGGGTTCTTGAATAAGTACTGGGGTAAGCTAAACAAGTAATGTTACAAAATGAATTTTTGAATATGTCAGGATATAAGTGCAGTAAAGAGAGCATGAGGGAACTTTGGGCAAGGGAATCAAATAAATTAACACATTTGGACAGGCTATGAGGAGTGCTTACAGAAATCTCTACACTGAAAAGGAGACTTCAAGAATCACTGCAGTGGGATATCATCCACAGCCCTATGGATTCTGTAGAGGAGTTCCTCTGTTTCATAGAAGACAGGGAGAGGGCTTTGTGTTAAAGACTAAAATTCTTCCCCAGGAAAAAAACTCAATAATGTTTTCATTACTGCAATGAAGTCTCAGCTATGGCACAAATTTTAATGCATTGTTTCAGCGACTGACCTTATTGAAGATAAAATTGGGAGTCATATGTCTCCAGGCAAATTTAATTTCATCGATCAAGAGACCAAAATCTGTTGAGCAGAAGGTTAGTAATAAAAACCATGACAGGGGTAATTACAACAATTATTTCAATGGAAATCCTAGGCCTGGTGAGAAAGATTATAGTAATGCACATAACAATCTTAGTAGGAATTGGAGAGACAGAGAGCAGGGAGATAATGGAAATTAAAACGGGAAATTTTGGACAGAAAGGAAGTAAGACCAGGGTCTAGACATGAGTGCACAGGGTGCAAGTTGTCATGGCAGAAAGTCAGAAAAGTTATGAGAGCCTCACTCAAGGTTCACACAGGGCTAATGGATATGCAATGAATAGGACCAGATTCTAGGCTATAATAAGGAAGAGAATTGTAGTAAGAAACAAAGAAGAGAAATGGCTATATGCAACATGGATGCAGTTATAGGTTAGCTAGTTGGTTTAAATAGGGGGGAAAGGCACCAAACTGCTAGGACATTGTTCCCACAATTATAGGCAATGAAAATGTATGGGAAGTGTTTAATAACTACAGTGACTGGAACAGGAGGAACAATCTTACTAATATGTGCAATATGAATAAATTTAATACTCATGATTCTATCAGTTATGATGGGAAGTTGTTTGCCAGAAATAAAATGGTTGAACTGGAAGATAATGAAGAAAATGTCTTGGGTTAATTTCAATGGAGGTTACTAAGAATCCTGGAATAGAAGCAGTGGCTCTGTCATAAGCAGAAATAAGTGTTGATGTGAAAATGAAGGGCCAAACAAATAATAATGAAGTTATTTTTGATGAGGTTATGTAGGTGTACATGAAGATGAGTAATGATGAGCATTCATCAAATATTCATGTATGTGAGCCTGTTCAAGGTGAAGCACATGCTGTTAGTGATAATATTCATAATGTGCCTTTACCAGTGGGTGCACATGGTGAAGCAATGGATAGTATGAAAACCCTGTAACTTTACCAGTGGCTGCACCTGATAATGTTGTGTGTGATAATGATGAATAAGTGAATGAAGTTAAGGTTGATTACAGTAATGAAAATGTTGGTGAGTTTTGACTGAAGAAGAAGTTGAGACACATGTTTTTTATAAAAGGTTAGCAGGTGATTCTGTATGTTGTTGTTGTTGTCTTCAGTCCTGAGACTGGTTTGATGCAGCTCTCCATGCTACTCTATCCTGTGCAAGCTTCATCATCTCCCAGTACTTACTGCAACCTACATCCTTCTGAATCTGCTTAGTGTATTCATCTCTTGGTCTCCCTCTATGATTTTTACCCACCACACTGCCCTCCAACGCTAAATTTGTGATCCCTTGATGCCTCAGATCATGTCCTACCAACCAGTCCCTTTTTCTAGTCAAGTTGTGCCACAAATTTCTCTTCTCCCCAGTTCTATTCAATACGTCCTCATTCGTTATGTGATCTACCCATTTCATCTTCAACATTCTTCTGTAGCACCACATTTCGAAAGCTTCTATTCTCTTCTTATCCAAACTATTTATCATCCATGTTTCACTTCCATACATGGCTACACTCCATACAAATACTTTCAGAAATGACTTCCTGACACTTAAATCTATACTCAATGACAACCAATTTTCTTCTCTTCTTCAGAAACACTTTACTTGCCAATGCCAGTCTACATTTTATATCCTCACTACTTTGACCATAATCAGTTATTTTGCTCCCCAAATAACAAAACACCTTTACTACTTTAAGTGTCTCACTTCCTAATCTAATTCCCTCAGCATCACCCAACTTAATTTGACTACATTCCATTATCCTCCTTTTGCTTTTGTTGATGTTCATCTTATATTCTCCCTTCAAGACACTGTCCATTCCATTCAACTGCTCTTCCAAGCCCTATGCTGTCTCTGACAGAATTACAATGTCATCGGCAAACCTCAACATTTTTATTTCTTGTCCATGGATTTTAATACCTACTCCAAATTTTTCTACTGTTTCCTTTACTGCCTGCTCAGTATACAGATTGAATAACATCAGGGACAGGCTACAACCCTGTCTCACTCCCTTCCCAACTGCTGCTTCCCTTTCATGTCCCTCGACTCTTATAACTGCCATCTGGTTTCTGTACAAATTGTAAATAGCCTTTCGCTCCCTGTATTTTACCCCTGCCATCTTAAGAATTTGAAAGAGAGTATTCCAGTCAACATTGCCAAAAGGTTTCTCTAAGTCTACAAATGCTAGAAATGTAGGTTTGCCTTTCCTTAATCTATTTAATAAGATAAGTCGTAAGGTCAGTATTGCCTCATGTGTTCCAACATTTCTACAGAATCCAAACTGATCGGCTTCTACCAGTTTTTAAATTCGTCTGTAAAGAATTCGCGTTAGTATTTTACAGCTGTGACTTATTAAACTGATAGTTTGGTAATTTTCACATCTGTCAATACCTGCTTTCTTTGGGATTGGAATTATTATATTCTTCTTGAAGTGTGAGGGTATTTCACCTGTCTGATACATCTTGCTCACCAGATGGTAGAGTTTCGCCACGACTGGCTCTCCCAAGGCCGTCAGTAGTTCCAATGGAATGTTGTCTACTCCCAGGGCCTTATTTTGACTCAGGTCTTTCAGTGCTCTGTCAAACTCTTCATGCAGTATCGTTTCTCCCATTCATGTATCTTCATCTACATCCTCTTCAATTTCCATAATATTGTCCTCAAGTACATTGCCCTTGTATAGACCCTCTATATACTCCTTCCACCTTTCTGCTTTCCCTTCTTTGCTTAGAACTGGGTTTCCATCTGAGCTCTTGATACTCATACACGTGGCTCTCTATTCTCCCAAGGTCTCTTTAATTTTCCTGTAAGCAGTATCTGTCTTACCCCTAGTGAGATAAGCCTCTACATCCTTACATTTGTCCTCTAGCCATCCCTGCTTAGCCATTTTGCACTTCCTGTCAATCTCATTTTTGAGACGTTTGTATTCCTTTTCGCCTGTTTCATTCATAGCGTTTTTATATTTTCTCCTTTCATCAATTAAATTCAATATTTCTTCTGTTACCCAAGGATTTCTACTAGCCCTAGTCTTTTTACCTACTTGATCCTCTTCCACCTTCTCTACTTCATCACTCAGAGCTACCCATTCTTCTTCTACTGTATTTGTTTCCCACATTCCTGTCAATTGTTCCCTTATGCTCTCCCTGAAACTCTGTACAACCTCTGGTTTAGTCAGTTTATCCAGGTCCCATCTCCTCAAATTCCCACCTTTTTGCAGTTTCTTCAGTTTTAATCTACAGTTCATAACCAATAGATTGTGGTCAGACTCCACATCTGCCCCTGGAAATGTCTTACAATTTAAAACCTGGTTCCTAAATCTCTGTCGTACCATTATATAATCTATCTGAAACCTGTCAGTATCTCCAAGCTTCTTCCATGTATACAGCCTTCTTTTATGATTCTTGAACCAAGTGTTAGCTATGATTAAGTTATGCTCTGTGCAAAATTCTACCAGATGGCTTCCTCTTTCATTTCTCTTCCACAATCCATATTCACCTACTATGTTTCCTTCTCTCCCTTTTCCTACTACTGAATTCCAGTCCCCCATGACTATTAAATTTTCATCTCCCTTCACTACCTGAATAATTTCTTTTATCTCATCATACATTTCATCAATTTCTTCATCATCTGCAGAGTTAGGTGGCATATAAACTTGTACTACTGTAGTAGGCATGAGCTTCATGTCTATCTTGGCCATAATAATGCGTTCACTATGCTGTTTGTAGTAGCTTACCCACACTCCTATTTTTTTATTCATTATTTAACCGACTCCTGCATACCCCTATTTGATTTTGTATTTGTAACCCTGTATTCACCTGAGCAAAAGTCTTGTTCCTCCTGCCACCGAACTTCACTAATTCACACTATATCTAACTTTAACCTATCCATTTCCCTTTTTAAATTTTCTACCTGCCCGATTAAGGGATCTGACATTCCACACTCCGAACCATAGAATGCCAGTTTTCTCTCTCCTGATAACGACGTCCTCCTGAGTAGTCCCTGCCCGGGGATCTGAATGGGGGACTATTTTACCTCCAGAATATTTTACCCAAGAGGACATCATCATCATTTAACCATAAAGTAAAGCTGCATACCCTCGGGAAAAATTACAGCAGTAGTTTCCCCTAGTTTTCAGCTGTTCACAGTACCACAACAGCGAGGCCATTTTGGTTAGTGGTACAGCACCAGATCAGTCAATCATCCAGACTGTTGCCCCTGCAACTACTGAAAAGGCTGCTGCCCCCCTCCAGGAACCACACATATGTCTGGCCTCTCAACAGATATCCCTCCATTGTGGTTGCATCTATGGTATGGCTGCCTGTATCGTTGAGGCACGCAAGCCTCAATAAAAATTATCCAACCAGAATAACACGTAATTCAAGCAGCCACATAGATGCAATATTCCTGGACTGTGAATCTCTTCCATTTACTAATGTCTTGAATTGGGCCAATGGACTCTCTGACCATCAGGGTATCTTGTTATGGCTTAATTTTTAAGACAAGTCATCATCTACTTTTCATTTTAAGAAGTTACATCAAAGACCCTAGCAATATTAGAGTGTTTAAAAATCTACTTCAGTCTCAGTCATGGGACATTGTTTACAAGGAAGATAATGTAGTTAAGGAAACTTCAGTATTCCTTGACATACTGGGTCATCATTTCAACATGGCCTTTCCATTAAAACAAATCAAAGTACAACATTCAGCCAGAAAAACTGATAACAGGTGGATCATGAAGGGTATAAGAATATTATGTAAGACTAAGAGATCAATCTATGAGCAGAGCATTAAAACAGATGATACAAATTTCCACAATTATTTCAAATATTACAAGAAGATACTTCATAAAGTAATATCGGAAGCAAAATGACTAATACAGCATAGCATACATAAATGAGTCTAATAACAAATGTAAAGCAATGTGGGATATTGTCAGAAAAACTTTACGAACTGACATCTAACAAAAAACACCAGAATATCTTCAGCACAGTGGCCAACAAATAACGGACATTGAACATATCTGTGATACATTTAACAAACACTTTTCAGGAATAGCTAACAGCCTATGATTTGGTCGCTGTTCACCAACAAAATCCTATCCTCCAAAATGTATAAGATCTGACAAATCAATTTTTCTAATACCTGCAACTTTGAAAGAGGTTCTGCTAACTATCAGGAATATGAAAAGTTCCCTCTCATCTGGTGTTGATGGTCTACTGGCCTATGTAATAAAACAGGTTGCCAATGAAATAATTTTGCCTCAGACTCGCAAAACCTCCAAGATAGTTCCGTTACACAAGAAAGGGGACAAACATGAAGTCAACAACTACCGACCCATATCCCTTCTCCCAACTGTGTCCAAAATAATTGAAAAAATTGTATATACCCATATAATGCCCTTTCTTGTAAACAACTCCCTACTTACAGCACAGCAGTTTGGTTTTCGTAAAAACAAATCAATCAATGAGGCTCTCTTTTCATTTACTATTGAGATAATAGAAGCATTTAATGAAAAACATTATGCTTCTGGACTTTTTATTGATCTGACAAAAGTATTTGATCTAGTCAACCACACACTACTACTCTGCAAACTGGATGCATATGGTATAAGAGGAGTCTGTAATGACTGGTTCTAGTCATATCTATCAAACAGAGGGCAGCTGGTAGAAATAGCAACAAATGACGGAAGAACACCCCATTCAGATATAATACCAGTCGCACATGAGTCCCACAGGGTTCAACCTTAGGCCCCCTCCTCTTCCTTATCTTCATTAATGACCTCTCAGAACACCTACCCTCAATAGTACCTGTGTTATTCGTCAATGATACAAGCCTCCTCTCTTGCAACATTTCTCTACACCAGATGAGAGCTGACCTAGTTGACAGCGAGGAAAGGTTCCTATACTGACTCTATGAGAACAAACTCCCACTTAATATGGAAAAAACGACTTATATGGTCTTCTGCCCATCAAACAACCATACAACACGTATGGAACCACTCATTATGGACACGAAAATTATTGAACAAGTCAGTGAGACTAAATTCTTAGGTCTCTGGATAGATAAAACACTGCAGTTGAATATCCACAGAGAGAAACTACTGTGTAAATTGAGTAGCCTGTGCTATGCCTTTTGAATTCTTAGCCAAAGCTGTGATGTGACCACCATTAATACTGTATACTTTGCACTAGTGAACTCAGTCCTCTCATGTGGCATTTCATTCTGGGGGGCAATAAATAAGAAAATATTCATTATGCGAAAGCAAATTGTCAAGGTCCGATCCGGAGATCTTGCTGGCCAGGGTAGTTGACTTACACCTTCTAGAGCACGTTGGGTGGCACGGGATACATGCAGATGTGCATTGTCCTGTTGGAACAGCAAGTTCCCTTGCCGGTCTAGGAATGGTAGAACGATGGGTTTGATGACGGTTTGGATGTACCGTGCACTATTCAGTGTCCCCTTGTCGATCACCAGAGGTGTACGGCCAGTGTAGGAGATCGCTCTCCACACCATGATGCCGGGTGTTGGCCCTGTGTGCCTCGGTCGTATGCAGTCCTGATTGTGGCGCTCACCTGCATGGCGCCAAACACGCATACGACCATCATTGGCACCAAGGCAGAAGCGACTCTTATCGCTGAAGATGACACGTCTCCATTTGTCCCTCCATTCACACCTGTCGCGACACCATTGGAGGCGGGCTGCACGATGTTGGGGCGTGAGCGGAAGACGGCCTAATGGTGTGCGGGACCGTAGCCCAGCTTCATGGAGACGGTTGCGAATGGTCCTCGCAGATACCGCAGGAGCAACAGTGTCCCTAACTTGCTGGGAAGTGGCGGTGCGGTCCCCTACGGCACTGCGTAGGATCCTACGGTCTTGGCATGCATCTGTGCGTCGCTGCGGTCTGGTCCCAGGTCGATGGGCACGTGCACCTTCCGCCGACCACTGGCGACAACATCGATGTACTGTGGAGACCTCACGCCCCACGTGTTGAGCAATTCGGCGGTACGTCCACCCGGCCTCCCGCATGCCCACTATATGACCTCGCTCAAAGTCCGTCAACTGCACATATGGTTCACGTCCACGCTGTCGCGGCATACTACCAGTGTTAAAGACTGCGATGGAGCTCCGTATGCCACAGCAAACTGGCTGACACTGACGGCGGCGGTGCACAAATGCTGCGCAGCTAGCGCCATTTGACGGCCAACACAGTGGTTCCTGGTGTGTCTGCTGTGCCGTGCGTGTGATCATTGCTTGTACAGCCCTCTCGCAGTGTCTGGAGCAAGTATGGTGGGTCTGACACACCGGTGTCAATGTGTTCTTTTTTCCATTTCCAGGAGTGTATTTTGTCATATATTCAATGTAAGAAAAAGTATTATGCTTCAAAATTCATTGCTGTAACTTGTATCGCATGTCATGAACATGATTTTGTGCATAAATAAAAATAAATAAACGTTTGGCATTTCAATAGTTAAAAAAGTATTAACATTATTACCATTATGGTGTACAATAAATTGTGACAACTGAAGCTATTACAAAAGTCACACTTCTGAAACACTGGATGAAAGGGAATAGTGCCCACAATTTATAAATAGATTATTTTTCTAATCAAACAAATAAAAGAAAATGTTATAATTTAGTTTGCTGTGCAAATAGTATCAACTATTTAATACTCTATAGACACAAAATATCTTACTACCATGAGTTTCCATCTTCAATATTCCAATAACTTTCAATGTGTGTGTTTAATTATAGTTGTGATAAATAAAATACATGAAGTTAGTGTTTTGACTAAAGTGCCGAATTTGGTGATCTACATGTCTGAGATTTGTTTAAAATTGTTGAAATAATGTATAAGTGAGTGAATAAAGAGGTTGCAAATGGACTCCAAAGAGTTGAGGGGCTCAGGCAAAGATTTGAGTGGCTCAGGGGAACACAGTGGTAAGTGCCATCGCCGTGTATTTTGTGACAGATGGCTATTGATGCACACAATGCAATACACTTATTAGTAGTCCTAAATTCACTCAACAGATGACAGGGTGAAGATTACTGGTAAGTACCAGTGTCCATCTGTTGTGGAAACATAATGGTAAGTGACAGAGGAAATGGTGGCTATTAATAACAACCCGTGTACTTCCGAAATTATGGCAAGATTGAACATGACAGAAGATTGAGTATACTTACAGTGATACTGATATTTCCAAGAAGGATCCAGAAAAAAATTTTGATGACTCAGATGACTCAGAGGTATGTTAATTTGCAAATATATTGTATTTAGTATGTTTTACGAACATAATGGTAAGTGCATGTACATACCATTATGATCTTGAAGTAGATGAATTTTGAGGTTATATTAGAATCACTACTTCTAATGGTTAAGAAATGTATGTATAAATATTTTTCATGTACATAATTACACCTGATAATATTAATGGTAATAATAATAGTAATTTTTGTTGGATATACAGGTTAATAGTGAATCAGTTTTTATTTCCTAAAACAAAGAACAGTGTATTGCTGCTGCACTAACAAGTCAGGAAGGGGACTCGAAGAGACAAAGAGGTTGTCTTGGAAAAGGCTGAGGTTCCATTCTCAATGCAAAATTAAACAGAAGAGATGTAATTTGGACAAAGAATATGTTTTACATACAGGAGAAACTGTAAGTAAGAAAGTGTGGTACCTAATTGCCAGTGCCCTTGTATGTATTTCGACAAAGTAGGATATTCAAATGTGATGAAAACGTTCAAAACATTTGGCAAAATAGGTGACTTTAACGTTCAAAATGCATTTTTATTTGGTTCAATGAAATGTAATGCTGTTGCTCATCTTCAAAAAGTAGTTGGTGAATCTCAGAGAAATTTTACTATTTCCTGCTATGTAGAAGTTTGTGGAACTGATATTAAAGTCTACAAGCAAGCTTTTCTTGACATTCATGATCTGCATAACAATAATTGCAGCTGCATGGAAAATATACAGAAGAAAGTCTCATCTGGATTGAACATGCCACCCCAGGACAAATGTTGCAAGCATTCCATGTGTCCACATGCTTACTCTGAAACAAGTGTTAATCATGTCAGGGAATGCATCAACAAAGTACTGAAATCCAAGAGTCACTACAGATGCTGAAACAACAGCGGTAGATTGAACCAGGGTGCAAGCTCAAAAACTTCCTTCTGTTATGATCACTATAAGAATGTCTTTTGCAATGAAATGTCCAATGATTCTGTACCTGCAGGTAAGTACAGGTGAATTTTCACTGAAGAATTTAACATAGGAGTAAAATCACCAAAGAATGACATGTGTATGACTTGTGACAAGCTAAAAGTGAAAACTGAGAGTACTGATGACCCCCAGCTGAAAGCAAGTCTTGAGTGTCAGTTGGAATTACACCAATGTCGCACAGAGGCCAGGCAGGCTAACATTGGAATCCAGACAAAGCAGGCAGAACCAGACAGATATCTTCATGTTGTGACTTTTGATTTGCAGCAGACTCTCTCAGTTCCTTAGTTAAGATGTGGGCCGTATTTTACAAAAGGAAAATTTGGTTACATAACGTGAATGTTCATGACTGTGGCAAGAACAAAGGGCACTGCTTCTTTTGGAATGAGACTACTGCTGCTCATGGATCAGAGGAAATTTTAAGCTGCCTTTTATGTTACTTTGATGAAAATGACATAAAAGGAGAGACTTTCATCGCGATATCTGATAATTTCTATGGCCAAAAATATAAGAACTCGAACATGGTTGTGTTTGAAGTATCTTCCCCATTAGTGGGCACACAGTGTTGCCCTCTGTAGAGATCTTGGCAACAATTGAAAATTATGTCTGCCGGCAAGTTGGATATAATCCAGAAGTCAGCTAAGAAGAATCCATTTTTTTGTGTACAATATGAAAAGAGAGCATTTCTTTCAAATAGGATGCACAAAAGAAGCATTTGTCTTAAGAAAGAAGATAGTTGACAGTTGAAAAGTCAACCAAAGAATGTATGCAGGTGGAAGGTGGCCTTAGAATTTCCGTCATCTTTATTCTTAAGTGAGTCATTCTGTCATGATATCTGGCATGAAATGAGTTTCACAAAATGTCGATGGCAATGCCCTGTTTCTATCCTTCAACTTAAATACAATGGGCCAAAACTTATTGAAAAGAAGAAAGTTGCTGACATCCTGTTGCTTGTAGATTACATACCGCCAGTCCATTGTGGATTTTTCCTGCCACTTAAGAAACTGTTTCAGACAGAGAACACATCAGTGATGAGAGTGGTGAATGACAATATAGTTTGAGTAAAGTGTTAAACAACTGCTGTAAATTTTCATAAGTTATTATTTCTTTGGCGTAAGGCTAATGCAGACATATCATGAAATTAAATTACCTATACACATGTGCATATTGACACACAATAAACTTTAGTTTGTCTTTACAACTGAATATCCAGTCCTTCAATCCAGCGCACTGCATCTGGAGTTGCTAGCAGAAAGTCCTCTTTCGCACCGTGATAGGTTCGAATCCTGCATTCACTGACAATATGGTGAACAGTCTGGTATGGAGCCCCGCAGTCACCAGCTCAATCAGGCAGCTTCTTCCACTTAAAGAGAGCATCCCTGCATCGGCCATGGCCAGTATGGATTCTGTGAGAGTAGTCCAGGTCTTGCGTGGTAAGTCGAATCCACTTAGAAGTTTAGCACCTGAGAAGATGTTATGCAGGTGCACATCTGTCACTGCTTCCCACCAACCTTTCCATTCTTCAAGAGGATTGAAATTCTTAGCAACCATGTCAGCAGCATCGCACAGAGTTGGATGGCGTGATTTCAGTCTCTTGCGATTTAAAAGTGGCAGGTCGCTATGCACGGGTAGATTAGAACTCCTGGAGATCTAGTAGAATTCTCACATCAGGGCAGTACTTCTTTGTAGATCAGGAGGCACAACACTCAGCACATGAGTACACCAAGCCCAGAGCTGAAGATCGCAGGGTGGTTGCTGAAGATCCCCAGGTAGTTCCGCATAGCTTATGGAGGATGTTGTTTCGAGTCCTCAGCTTTTGAGGTAAGTTAAGAAGGTGTTGTTTGAAGCATAGTGTATGGTCCAGGATGACACCAAGATAATTTGGGTTCCAATTATGACGAAGAATCCTGCCTCTGAAACTTACTTCCAGTTTTACGTTCACCAACCGGTTATTTAGATGGAAGCAACACACTTCTGTTTCACTAACACTGGGTTGGAGTCTCCAGATTTTGAAGTAATTATCTAATGCAGACAGGTCATTGGCTAGAATCTCTTCTGTTGTCTTCATTTCCTGGTGCTTTATGGCTATAGCCAGGTCATCGGCATACCAGTATTTTCTGGACGAAGTGTCACGTAGATCAGATAGATATAGGTTGAACAGTAAGGGTGAGAGAACTGATCCTTGAGGCAATCCATTGTTCAGCTTCCTCTCCTTATTTATGTTGCTTCCACTGATTACCTGCAACTTCCGATCACTTAGCATGCTGTTAATCAGTCGAGCTGTTGTTCTGCAGGGTATGATGTGGAGAAATTTGTAGATAAGGCCTTCCTTCCACACAGTGTCGAGGGCGACAGTTAGATCAACAAATGCCACAGATGTTTTCTGCTTCATTTGGTATCCTGACTCTATGAAGGATGTGAGAGACAATACTTGGCCGCAGCAGCTACGCCCTGGTCTGAAGCCTGCCTGATCAACTGGAACATTCTCTAAGATAGCACTACTTATTCTGTTGTATATTAGCCTTTCAAAAAGCTTGTAGCAGCAGCTGAGTAGGGAAATGGGGCGATAGTTTTCTACCTTGTTGCTGGGTTTGCCAGGTTTCAGAACAGATATTATCTTCACCGTTTTAAACTCTGATGGAAGTTGACCAGTCAGCAGGGTGTCAGTGAAGAATTCTGCCAGCCACTTCTTAGCTTTCCTCACATATGGATCAGGAATTCTGGATGGATACCATCGAATCCAGGTGCCTTAAGAGGTTTGAGGTCCTTCAGTCCAAAGTCAATGTCTGAAACTGTGAAGGGATGGGTATAAGATGAGGGAGATGCCTTCTTTTTCAGGTCATGAAGCTGTCGCCTGATATGTCTTGTATGATTCTTGTCAGGAGGTACTCTTGAAGTAGTAATGGTGTGGGAAGCAATTTGGTCTGGCGTTACTTCAGAATTTTTTCTGCATGCTGGTGCACTTCCTCCCAGTTTTCTAAGAAGACTCCATGCTTTCCTGCTTGAGTGGGTAAAGTCCATATTTTTGACTGTTTCTGCCCATTTGTGCCTCTGAGACATATTCAAGCTGGACAATAATTTTGTAGCTATCTCTGGGTCACCACTTTCCTGGAAGTGTTGGTACAGTGTTTCACTTTCATCATTCCATCCTGGAACATATTATTTTTGGTATCCTCTTAGTATCCACTTTTTAGCTGTTGCTGTTACTGCACCAATGAAGCATTGATAGTTATCATGTGATGGAGGTATCCATTGAATGGTCTTATCCAGTTCCATTGAAAACTTCATCCAGTCAGCTTTCTGGAAATTCCATCGAGCTTGCGGAGTTGATTGTATGACCGTGCAGCCAATTTGTATTATTACAGGTCTGTGTTGGCTGTGAGGAAAAGCATCTATCACTTTCCTTGTGCTGTTGATGGGAAAGCCCGTTTTGTTGCAGTTAGCAAAGCATAAGTCAGGATTTGAAACCTTGTCCCAAGCAGCTGACCTGAAAGTGCCATGATCTTTGCCATCAAACACTAGATGAAGATTATTCTCTTTGACCCATTCTGCAAGCATGCTCCCATTTTCATCATTTTGAGAGTATTTCCAAAGATTGAGGTGACAATTGAAGTCTCCTATAAAATTGCAGGATATTCTGTTGTGTGTAGGACAAAATCGGGCCATGTTGTTTTGGGTGGTTTGTTAACATTTGTAATAGTAATGCCGTGCAATTGTATGACAACTGTATGTACATCTGCCTCCACAGTTGCAGAAATCAGTGAAGCTTCGTTTATGTTGTTATGGACATACGTAGCAATTCCATACACCTCATGGTAAGTTACACCACATGCAGAATATCCAGGAATTCGGCCTCGGCTCTTGAATATTTCTTCGCTGGAAACATGAGTTCCCTGAATGGCGACAAATCCTATGGACGTAATTGTATCTATATGATGATAATGTAATACAGATGGGAACTTGCCCTTCAATATATCCTCTCTTCTCGTTATCCACCAGGCCTCAATCTCCACTAATTTCAAGTTGCCGCCACTCATACCTCACCTGTCATTCAACATCATCTTTGCCTCTGCACTTCCGCCTCAGCTGACATCTCTGCCCAAACTCTTTGCCTTTAAATATGTCTGCTTGTGTCTGTATATGGTGGATTGATGTGTGTGTGTGTGTGTGTGTGTGTGTGTGTGTGTGTGTGCGTGCGCGTGCGAGTATATACCTATCCTTTTTTCCCCCTAAGGTAAGTCTTTCCACTCCCAGGATTGGAATGACTCCTTACCCTCTCCCTTAAAAACCACATCCTTTCATCTTTCCCTCTCCTTCCCTCTTTCCTGAAGAAGCAACCGTTGGTTGTGAAAGCTAGAAATTTTTGTGTGTGTGTTTGTGTGTTATTTTATTGTGCCTGTCTACCGGCGCTTTCCCGCTTCGTAAGTCTTGGAATCTTTGTTTTTAATATATTTTTGTATATTTCATTTGTTTTAATCAGTTCTCAGTTTTATTTGTGTCTGCCTAGAAGAAGACAGATTTCAAAGGCACTACAGAATAAAAGCAATGTGGAAAAAAATTATTCAGATTTGTAAGTCAATTCTAACTTTAAATCCACTGTATCTCAAAATATGATTTTGGCACTTACCATTGTGTTTCCTCAAGCTGCTCATTTCTGTATGTTTCATCATAAGTATTTATGTCAAATTATTGTGAAAACTACAAATGGTGATCAGGATCAAAGTTGCTGCACTGAATCGAGGGGAGGTGATGTGACCAAATCTTTAAATAAATGTGCAGGGCAGAGTTTGGGTTCTATCACTTGTTGTCTTTCATCTGATGTTTTAATGAGGTATTTTTGTCTTTATTTCATCTGGATTCAAAGCGTTATGGGTGGTGTGTATGCCATGATTGCTATTTTCATGTACTGGGACATATATGTTATAATTTAGTGCATGATGCTGGGTGTAAATTTTATCTGCACAAAGCAATTCCAAATTTTGTACTGGGGACAATAATGAACAGTTATTCAGTTATTTGTATGCCACCACCATTCACAATCATTGTGCTTTTCTTTGTACATCTTTTATTAAATTATTCACTTTCATTGCTAATATAAGGTTTTGTTATCATCATTATTGTGTTGTGTTGTTCGGATGAAGAGCAATGTTGTTGGGATAACGAGAGACACTGTGTGACCACCCCTTATTTATGACAGCAAACTATGCTCAAATTTAGTGGTCATACACTACTCTGGCAGAACGTACTACTGCATCATAATCGTTTATGTTAAAAGGGATACTTGATGTGAGGAGTAGGAGCCAGAACCATGGGGAAAAGGGTTATGATTTATCTATGACTGAATTTCTGAGATCATTCCGTTTCATATCTCTAAAAAATGTTGTATCAGGGTATTTGTATGAGAAGGCTGATTTTAATAGTTACTCATTGATGTTATAGTCATATGAAACAATATTTCTGTATTGCTCAATTTAAGCTGTTCCACCTGTTACACAACACCACTGACACTTGTCTCTAATCACTATTTTTGCAGTGATGTGAGACTCAAACAGGGGAGTGCTTTCTGGATCATCCTTTATAAAGACACATTTAATCAAAATTCAGTATGTCTGTTTGCTTTACTATCCACAATTTCAATTTCTTTGTCACCCATCACTATCAGAAACTACCTCTGGTGCCACTGACAGCTGTACCAGAATTTCTTTGGTGATGTGAGAGATTTTTCAATAAGATTTTATCTTGATAATCACTGGAGATTTCATGCAATGCCCTTTGGCCATCCAATCACATTTTATTCAGCAGTTCTCTCTCTATAATACTGTGTGTTGTTTTACACTTGTTGAGTTGCATTTGTTGACAGCAGTGAGCTTGTTGTATTCAGTTTTCTTTAGTGGCTTCATTTTCAGTTTTCACAGTATGGATGCACCAGATATTTATGTTCATTTTGTGTGCAGCTGTTTCCTGTGACATTATAATATTATATTTCATTTTTTTGTTTTGTTTTTGTTGTTACAGTTTCAGTGTAGCTTTGGTTGCAATAAAGAAAGGAGCAATAAGTTATTTTTACTCCAATATATCATATTTTGCTCTGTGATTTTCTGCCAAACATAATTAAAGACACCAGGTTATGGGCCCAGGCAAACGTATACATATGGTATTTGTTTCTGTTCTGTGAATTCATTGCTTTTTATTGGAGTTTTGCTCGCATGATCTGTGACACTGTAGTCCTGGAATGGTTGTATTTCAATGGTGTATTGTGATAAACCTTCGTTTTCATTTTAAGCTTTGTATTATAAGTTTGACTTACATTGAGCCTAAATACAGATGGATAAATTGAAAATGTACAGTACCCAGAAATTTGACAGTAAAAATTTCCAACTGCGGAAATATCAGTTGAAATTACTTTTTGTGCTGAAAAAGTGCTCAATATCGTCGAGGGGAAACTGAGGCCAACTGAAACAGTTGAGAGCCAAACTGCTTGGGATGACTTAGATGCTAAGGCGATGATAATTCTATCCCCTGCGATAGAATTTGACCAATTGCAATCTGTTATGATGTGCACAAACACAGTGGAAATGTGGACCAGACTAAAGACTATTCATGAACAGTGATCAACAGTTAACAAAATGTCCTTGAAGCAGACATATTTTGTTTACAGAATGTCACCAGCAGACATCACTCACGTTGAGTCCTTGGCACAAGCATTAGCTGATATTGGGGAACCTGTTACAGAAGCTGACAAAATGGCTGAAACTTTGGGAAGTCTGCCAGCAAAGTTTGCAACTTTTTCAATGGCTTGGGATTTGTTTGCTGAAGATTAACAAATGTTAAATAATTTGACTTTAAGGTTCTTGAAAGAAGAACAAAAACTTTTACAGTGCAATGAAAACTCAACAGCCTTCACAGCAATTAATGTGAACAAAACACACAAGTCCAGTTCAAATACTGATAACAACAGTGTGTCTAACATGCTCAGTAGAGAAGATGTTGAATATTATTACTGTCACATAAAGGGACTTTTTAAATATGAGTGCAGAAAACTTGTAGCAAAACTTAACCCTTAAGCAGGCGTGTTGATTTTTGTAAAGGGATTGGGTGTGTGACGCACTTTGTACACAAGTAGTCAAAAGCTGTCATTATGCTACCAAGGGAAACATGTATGAGCTAAATCACACTTTAATTTTAGTTTATTCAAACAACAATACACAAAACTTACACTACATCACTAATTTACTATTTGATTAAACAAGTAAGAAACTTTCATATCATTCTATTGAGTCAGCTGACGTATCAGTCCATTCCGAATCTTTTTTAAGCACATACTGAACAAAATCACTCTTTCATTGCAATATAAAAGGTCAAAGTTGCATATATTGAAGAAGTATCAGTATCATGAAGTTCTTTCCATCTATGTAGTTATTTGTCTTGCACATTTTCTGGAAATGCTTTACCCTTCTCACATGTATGCGCTGTTTTTTCATGTCATTTGCAAGCAAAGCTATGGCATGAGTTACACCTTATGGTAGTCAATGTGTTTCTTGCTTGTCCACCTGTCACACACCGACCTCTTTTCTTGGTGGTAGGCTCATCAGTTCTTTCAACATGTTGATATTTGTATTTCATGAGGAAAGCAGCAATGTCAGCAGGAAGTGAAGGAATATTAGCTCTTTGCACTAGTTCAGGTTTAATAAGAGATAGAGCTAAATCTTTCAACTAGATTCCTCTCTTCTTTTTTGCTTTACCTCATTTGCATGAAAAATTGTTTGAGCATCAATTCCTGCTATATCCATTAGAGCATTGGACACAACTAATGATCATCTTCTTGTCACCCATGCAATGGACTATGCACCCCCCAGTTGATTGACTATGAAAATTCCTCCCTTTGTTATATTGTAATCCAAAACTATCTCTGGTTTACCTGTAACTTAGTCAATGGTTCCAAAATCATGCATAGTTGAAAGTAATATAACTAACTGCCTTGTTTTGTTTTGGCACACGCAAAATTACGGCCATGTCATTCTGAAAACCAAATAAGGAGGAGTGGATAGCTCTACATTTTCCAGGTAAAAATTCTTGTGGGATCTTGTGTTTGTTTTTTCTCAATGTGCTGATGCATGTTAGTTGCTTTTTCAAAAGGGAGTGGGCTAAGGAATATCTAGTGCACCAATTATCTATTGTAATGTTTCTACCTGAGCCTTCAGTCTGAGTAAATAGCTTTCCTACAATATCACAGGAAGAATTAGAAACATCGTATGGTCCTTTAGGTTGTTTTCCACAATATATTTCAATGTAACTAGTGAAGAATGTGTTAACATCCGCTAAAACAAAAATCTTTGTCCCATACTTTCCTCGTATGTTTAGGATATACTGAACAAAAGAACAGCAACACCAGAAAGCTTGCAACTTTTCACCTACTGTCACAAATTATACTACACTATAAGCATACTTACAGGCATTCAATATTTGCCTTAGTGCAGCGAGTTTATCAGTTACTATTCTTTCTTGCCTTGTACTCTTGTCGTCAAAACGGATACATTGTAAGAGAAACAGAAATGTTCTGCAGCTCATTACAGCTCTTGTAATCTCCATACCAGTACCACCTGCTATACATAGTTCAATGACATTTGTGTGGTTTGCTTTCATAGTCCCGATGAGATACAACAATCCCAACATTTCATCTGTTTTAGCATCCCTTTCTCTGGAATGTTGTGCACATTCTTTTTTAGATTTTTACAATTTCATCAATCACTTCCAGGCTGCATATTATTCATAAAGCCTCTGTTTCACTTGTGAGCCCTCTGGCAAAAGTGTAGGCCAGAGAATATTTTCACAATATTCTTTCTTTTTCTTTCCAAAGTCACATTAGGACATATTTTATTCTGTTTACACATTTTGTCCCTCCCAATAAAAATACCACCAGTGGAGATGAGCTCATCATAGTCATCATCTGAATCATGCACTTGATTAGAATCTGAATAATGGTCACTTTGGGTCATAAATTCCTCTTCTTCTTCAGAGTCATCATCGTTTCCATTGTCTGGTAGAGAGTTGAACTCTGGATCCTCATTGAGTAACCTATCAAGCTCGTTGTCTGTCAGTTTTGATCTTGGTCTGCACAATGATATACCTGCTTGTTACATATTATCTTTTGATTCAGTTAAAAAAGAATGAAATAAAAATGAAGGAAAAGTTACTTACATGACAGGACATGTGGCATACTTTTTACACTAAGATGACACACTCAAAGTTTATTTTAAATTACTGTAGCTCTTGTGAACCTATGACAACACAACTTCTCACTGTGCTAGCTGCAACAATAATGCAGGAATAGGTAGGGGCTTGCTATTGCAAAACAACAGTGGAACTATGCACAACAACATTATTTGTAGTTGGCATGCTTTATACACAGGCACACTCGCTCAAGGTCTAATATGAAATCTGGTAAGTCTGAGCACCAAGCTTTGAGTGCAGGACATGCATATATTTTTGCTCCAGGTTGTGAAAACATTTGGTTAGCTGGCAGTGCTGTATCAAAACATATGATGTCACACAAAGAGTGATTCAAAATATTTAAGCCAATTTAGTCAGATGACTCTTCGTTCAAATTGGAGACAATTTTATCATCAAAGTAGAAGGCATTGGATCAATTGAAGTATTGTCATTAGGTGAGGGCAAATGGCAAAATTATATATTCCTAAGCTAAAGAAAAATTTATTTTCTGTGGTAGCAGTCACATAAAGAGGAATGGAACTTATTTTTGACAAAAAGAGAATGGAAGTTTGCAGTTCAGGTCTAATTGCAGCAGGAATTAAGATGAACAATCAGTGTTATCAAATGTTGTTTGAATGACTAAATGCTCTACAGGCAAATCCTGCTTCTCTGAATTCCACCATGATTTGAAATGAGAGACTTGGGCACATTAATTTCAGTGGCCTCAAGAATATGGCTGATCTGAATTTAATACCTGGTTTCAATATGAATAAAGTCGGCAGTCTTCATTGTGAATCCAGTCAGTGTGGTAAGATTAAAATAAAATCTTTTAATTAAAATTTAGAATCAAGATCAACAGTTCCTGGTGAACGTATTCATGTGGATTTGAGTGGATGGATGAAAAAACCATCTCTTGGAGGTGCACAATTGTACATAGTTTTCAAGGATGATTGCACTTCATACAGGTTCATGTATTTTCTTAAAAGTAAGCACGATACTTTCCTTGTGTTTTTGGAATTTTAGAGAGTGATTGAAAGACAAACTGGAAGCAAAATCAAAGTTCTGAGAAGTGACAGTGGGACTGAATTCATAAATAAGCAATTCGAAAATTATTTCAAGGAAAATGGTATAGTACATGAGAAAACAAGTCCCTATACACCACAGCAGAATGGCAAAATTGAACAAGAAAGCAGGTCCATTGCTGAGTGTGAGTGCACTAAGCTATTAAGTACTAACTTGTCTTCGATGAACCCTCTGCCAAGCACTTAAATGTGAATTGCAGAGTAGTCATGTAGATGTAGATGTAGATGAATTGTGGGCTGACGCAGTAAACTGTGCTGCATTTATCTTAAATCGCCTACAATGTAGCAATATTATGCCATATGAAAAATGGTTTGGAAAACCTCCTTCTTTATGACACATGAGGAAGTTTGGATCAGCAGCACATGGACATGTTCCTGATAAATGTACAGGGTGTTTCAAAAATGACCGGTATATTTGAAACGGCAATAAAAACTAAACGAGCAGTGATAGAAATACACCGTTTGTTGCAATATGCTTGGGACAACAGTACATTTTCAGGCGGACAAACTTTCAAAATTACAGTAGGTACAATTTTCAACAACAGATGGCGCTGCAAGTGATGTGAAAGATATAGAAGACAACACAGCCTGTGGGTGCGCCATTCTGTACGTCGTCTTTCTGCTGTAAGCGTGTGCTGTTCACAATGTGCAAGTGTGCTGTGGACAACTTGGTTTATTCCTTAGAACAGAGGATTTTTCTGGTGTTGGAATTCCACCGCCTAGAACACAGTGTTGTTGCAACAAGACAAAGTTTTCAGGTTTAATGTAACCAAAGGACCGAAAAGCGATACAATAAAAGATCTGTTTGAAAAATTTCAATGGACAGGAAACGTGACGGATGAACGTGCTGGAAAGGTAGGGCGACCGCGTACGGCAACCACATAGGGCAATGCGCAGCTAGTGCAGCAGGTGATCCAACAGCGGCCTCGGGTTTCCGTTCGCCGTGTTGAGCTGCGGTCCAAATGACGCCAACGTCCACGTATTGTCTCATGCGCCAGAGTTTACACCTCTATCCATACAAAATTCAAACGCAGCAACCCCTCAGCGCCGATACCGTTGCTGCACAAGAGACATTCGCTAACGATATAGTGCACAGGATTGATGACGGCGATATGCATGTGGGCAGCATTTGGTTTACTGACGAAGCTTATTTTTACCTGGACGGCTTCGTCAATAAACAGAACTGGCGCATATGGGGAACCGAAAAGCCCCATGTTGCAGTCCCATCGTCCCTGCATCCTCAAAAAGTACTGGTCTGGGCCGCCATTTCTTCCAAAGGAACCATTGGCCCATTTTTCAGATCTGAAACGATTACTGCATCACACTATCTGGACATTCTTCGTGAATTTGTGGCGCTACAAACTGCCTTAGACAACACTGCGAACACCTCGTGGTTTATGCAAGATGGTGCCTGGCCACATCGCACGGCTGACGTCTTTAATTTCCTGAATGAATATTTCGATGATCATGTGATTGCTTTGGGATATCCAAAACATACAGGAGGCGGTGTGGATTGGCCTCCCTGTTCGCCAGACATGAACCCCTGTGACTTCTTTCTGTGGCGACAGTTGAAAGACCAGGTGTACCGCCAGAATCCAGAAACAATTGAACAGCTGAAGCAGTACATCTCATCTGCACGTGAAGCCATTCCGCCAGACACGTTGTCAAAGGTTTCGGGTAATTTCATTCAGAGACTACGCCATATTATTGCTACGCATGGTGGATATGTGGAAAATATCATACTATAAAGTTTCCCAGACCGCAGCGCCATCTGTTGTTGACAATTGTAACTACTGTAATTTCGAAAGTTTGTCTGTCTGAAAATGTACTGTTGTCCCAAGCATATTGCAACAAACGGTGTATTTCTATCGCTGCTCGTTTAGTTTTTATTGCCATTTCAAATATATCGGTCATTTTTGAAACACCCTGTAGATCAAAATGAGGATAGTAAATCAAAGAAACTGATCATGGTTGGCAATGGTGGGTACAGTGCCAATCATCGCCTCTACAATACTGAGTCATAGAAAATTAAAATCTCTTGCAATGTCTCTTTCAATGAAGAACAAACCAATAGCTTAAACTTGGAACAAATATATACTGAATTTTAACTGGCAGACTATGCTGCAGAAGATGTTCAGTAGAATTGTGAAGAGGACAATACTGGTGAACAAAAGAAAGAAAATCAAAGGATGAATCTGAGAGATAGGTCTAATCTACAAGCATCTGCTCCATTTCGTGACCAAGATATAACTTGTTCTGCCATTATCTTTGAACCTCAAACTTTTGAAGAAGCAATGTACTAGTCAGTCAGCATTTAAGAGTCCAAGCAGTAGGTTGTGAGTGGACAATGGGATTTACTAATACAGATGAAGCTGTCTTGTATGGCTAATGGAAGGGTACCTGTGGTCTAGGGGCCGTCGGCCTTTGGCTGTGGAGCGGTGCGGTACGTCCCGGCCGCTCCGTGTCGCGTTTCCGGGTGTGTTGTTGTTTACCGCGCCGGCGCGCTAGTGTTACGCATTGCCGTCACGTTCCTGACACACGATGGCTCTTTCGTATCGGAAAGCCACGATCAAGCTGCAGTTCGACACTACGTACTCTAGACCCAAGGCCCACGAAGTAGAGCGTTTTTTACGCGATGTGGTACATGTTGATCCTAACGAGCTGATCGGTATCCACTTATCTATTGTCTCCAGCGTCGTATATCTTAAGTTCACTGACGACGAAGCATGTGACAAACTTCTCAGACGCTCGACGGCAGGTTATCGGTTCTGCCACTCAGACGGAAACGTGGGTGTGGTGACGCTTGAACGTGCTGGATTGGGAATCCAAAATGTGCGCGTGTTTGAGCTCCCTTTTGAACTTCCAGCGGATTTGGTCACCCTTGCTCTTCGACCCTATGGAACAGTTCTCGGCCACACGGCCGAAAAATGGAAGACCTTCGACACCTACCCTGTCCTTAACGGGGTGCGACAAGTCCGTATTGACCTGCATCGCCATATTCCTTCGTATCTCACGATCGCTGGTTGCAGGGCAATAATTATTTACGACGGTCAGCCGAGAACCTGCTCCGGTTGTGGCCAGACGGGACACATGCGTACCGAATGCCTGCAACGCCGTCTCGTGCAGACACCCTCGACCGACCAGATTCGTCCGTCGACACCGACCTCTCTGCCGATTACGTATGTTGCGGCGGCGAGACGGGAGACGCCAGCTGTATATGACGACCCCACTGTATTGGTGCGAGCTTTGGAGGACCCTGCAGTAGCTTCCACGGAGCCCCAAGCGTCTTTCAGTGCTGATACTACTGATGTCCTTTCGTCGGACCCCGGCGCACCGTCACAACGGCTCGCCGACGGTGCGATGGAAGTTGAAGCACAGGATGCAGCGTCCTCCCCTTGCCCTACGTCGGAAACAGAGGCGCGGCAGCGTAAGCAGAAATCACCCAAGCGTCATAAGAAGCGGCGCAAGACAACCGACGACGTAGAACAGCCCGAGGCGACACCGCTGGATGACGAGGTGCCTCAACCGCTCCACCGCGCCGACACAGGCGACCCTACCGTCTCACACGGTTCGACGTCTTCTCCCACTACCGCTGGGTATGGACCACATGGGGATGCGGGAGATCACCGCAGCTCCGACACCGGGGATGCACCCTTGCCTCCGTCTGCCTCTCGAGATCCAGTGGTGTCAACGTCCCTGGGCGACTGGGCGCAGGAGATGGAGTTGCAGGATGCGTTTCAGGACCAAGACGATGCACCGATGCCGATGGCAGCGTCTACGCGGCCGGCGACAGACGCCTAGGGCGGCATGAGCACCTCTCGTCGCTGCCTAGCACTTCGCAAGACCGGCGCTCCACGTCACGACTACTGCCCTCCTGTCATACCATGGTCACCTCCCGAGACTTGATGTACCAGGCATACCGCCTCGCCACGATCAACGTCAATGGCATTACATCTGATGTCAAGACCCGTATGCTGAAGGATACGTTACGCGCTGCGGATCTGGACGTTGTTTTCCTTCAAGAAGTCCGATCAGGACTCTGTCTCGATGCCTACGGATATGACGCCTACACTATGCCTGCAGATGTGGGCGGCGGAGGTACGGCGATTCTACTGCGGGAAGGGATAATGGCCACTGATGTCTCCTATTTACCGTCGGCCCGGGGAGTCGCATTCACGATTGGTACAGTACGTCTGGTGAACTTATATGCTCCTTCAGGCACCGGCAAAAGGAGAGAACGGCGCACCTTTTTTGCCGAAGATATAGCCCCGCTCTTCCAGGGCAATACCGACCACTTGGTAGTAGGCGGCGATTTTAATTGTGTGCTCCGCCCATCCGACCAGGAGCCACACTATACCACCTGCCCGGCACTCCAGGCACTTGTACAGGACTTGGCCTTGTTGGACACCTGGATCATCCAACACGGCGACCGTCGAGCACACACCTACTTTACTAGTCACTCCGCGAGCCGTTTGGATCGAGTCTACGTCACCCGCGGCCTACGATCGGCCGTTGTCGACGCTGAGATGTGGCCGGCAACGTTCACGGATCACCTCGCATATGTGTGTACTCTCACCCTTCCCCGCCAGCGCGTCCGCCGAAGTAGGGGTCCGTGGCGCCTCAATGTGGCCCTTCTTGATGAGATAAATTGCAGACGCGCAGTCGAGTCCACATGGAGCAATTGCCACCGGCGTTTACCCGCCTACCGTTCTGTACTTCAATGGTGGTTACGGTGTGCAAAACCCGCACTGTGCCGAACATTAGTCAGCTATGGACGCGACCGAGCGCGCTGGTATACTGCGACTACTGATTTTTACTATACTGCGCTCCGCGAACTGGCTGTACAACCGCCGTCGCCAGAGCGACAATCAGCAGTACAACGCGTCAAGGCACAATTGCTTCGTATCAACGCCGTACGTCTTGCGGGTGTGCGGGTGCGAGCGAGGACGACTGATGATGTACGTGGTGAACGACCTTCCCTCCACCATATCATTCAAGAACGCCGAAGACGCAAGAGGCAGCTCATTACCGAGGTTGAGACGGAGGATGGGCGACGCGTTGACGCACAAATGGATATCGTCCGAGCGTTCACACAGTCATATAAACTTCTTTACGAGAGGGAGTCCCACATGAATGTAGGGGTCAGGGAAGTCCTATCTGACCTACCAGTCTCTCGGAACCTACAAGATGATGCTACGCTCTTGTCGGCGGTGACTTTGGAAGAACTGCGAGAGGCTCTGTTGCGTGGCTCTCCCAACAAAACGCCTGGCCCTGACGGCCTCTCTCTTGAATTTTACAAGCGGTTCTTTGATCTCATGGGCCCAATGTGGGTCAGGATGTACAGTGAACTCCTGGACGCCGATTTTCAGGTACCATCTGACTTTACTGAGGGTCTCTTGATCCCTGTGCCCAAACCCGGCGGAGGCCGTCGCCCTCTTGATTTTCGCCCGTTGACAATGCTAAACACTGACTATAAGCTGTTGACACGCATGCTCCGTGAGAGGCTCAAACCTACGGTAATGGCGGCCATTCACACTGATCAAACCTGCCTCGGGGGCGACACTAATGTGTTTACGACTTTAAGCACCTATAGAGACGTGGTGGCGCTCATGCAAACTTGCCGCCTCCAAGGCGCTCTTGTTGCGCTGGACTTCGACCATGCTTTCGACCGCGTTAACCATGGTTTCCTGCGTGCTGTTATGGAACACATCGGTGTCCCGCGTCTGACGACGTCTGTTGTGCTTCGATTGATCCATGGGGCTGTCACGAGGATTATGATCAACGGCTGTCGGTCCGCCCCCGTCCGTTTCAACAGGTCCGTCCGGCAGGGTTGTCCTCTTTCTGCCATGCTCTTCGCCGTTGCCCTCGAACCAGCTCTTCACGGACTACGGCGACGCTTAGAAGGACTTACCCTCCGTTCCGTAACCTTTCGATGTGGTGCATACGCCGACGATGTGATGTTCTTAGCACGGTCTGGTGACGAAATACACACGGCGTTTTCCTGGCTCCACCAGTATGGGGCGGTGGCAGGCAGTGTGCTCAACCTTCGGAAATCACGCTACATGGAGGTAGGACGAGGAATGCCTGCAGGTCTGGCCGTACCTCTGACAAAGGTCCCGATGCTCAAGTGTTTAGGGATATCACTCCATCGACAAATACAACGCACGGCGGCCTTTACGTATCGTATGGTCTTACGACGACTCCGTTTAGAGGCTCGTCTCAATAAATTCAGATCATTGAACATTTTGCAACGCGCCCAATACGTCAATGTGTACATGGCTTCTCACCTTAACCATTACGCCCATGTACTGCCGATAACGGACACGATGGCTTCCAGGATACAGGCAGTGTTTGGACACGTGGTGAACGATGGTGCTGTTTTCAAGATCCGTTTTGTTATGCTTACTTTACCCTTCGACAAAGGCGGTGTTGGACTCACTCACGTCAAGCACAGAGCGCTGGCACTGTATCTCCGTTCCATGAGGCGACTCTGGCTTTCACCAACAGCCAGTCTCTCCGGCCTACTGATTGAAGAAGTGGCCCCACGTACGCTGTACCCACCGGTACCAGTTGGACATTTATCGCCCTCGCTGTCACATATTAGAACGTTTTTCGTAGAGCATAGCTATGTGTTGCGGGTTATATCGGAGACACGGAATCCGACAGCGAAGACTTATTATAGTGCTCTCCAGCACTGGACTCCGGATAACGACATTGTACGGCGCCACCCTACGGTCGACTGGCCACGGGTATGGCGAGCCATCCACGCGCCGTTCCTGTCTACTTTTGTGCGGTCGACGTGGTATGTGTTCGTTAACGAGAAACTTCCAACCCGACAGCGGCTGCATGCCATTCACCTAATTGACGACCCTGTGTGCCCCCGTTGCACGACGTTAGACACGGACGAACATAGACTGAACTGTGGCCCCGCGCGTGAGTGCTGGAAACTGATCCGCCAGATCCTGGCTTTCCTGCTCCGCCGCCCCTACGTTTCGATTTTACCCCAAGAACTCTTTCATCCCGACGCTGTCTATTTCCCTATGACCCGGATGAATGCGGTTAATTGGGTACGAGGAATGGCGATACACTACATATACCGCGATGGAGACAAAGACATCCTCGATTTATGGTACTATATGATCGACGAGTTTCTGGTCTTAACGAACAGACAGGATTACCGGAACCTTTTTGCAAACTATTTGGGTTCGTCATTCACGGACCCACCACCCAGCTGGGGTGTGCCGGGTGTGAGAAGACATTAACTTGTAGATGTGATCTTTCCACGATTCCCCTATGGTAACAGAAACAGTCTCTGACTGTGTGCAGCGGCCCCGGGCGCTCCAACGATTGGTGGCTGGTGATGTCCAATGTAATGACACCGCCCGTTCCTGGCCGCCCGCCTGCAATGTGACCGCGGCGAGCAAGATGGCCCTTTTTAGTTCACTTTATTGGCAACTTTTTGCGCATGGCTGCCTTGTTTTTTTTTTATGCATTCTCAAAAAAAAAACAAAAAAAAAAAGGGTAGCGTCTTTGATTCATAATCAAAACGTCTTCAGTCCCGGGTTCGATCCCCGACACACTATTTTGATAAATAATCAGCATTGGCGGCCGATGACTTCCGGCATAAGAAGTCAGCCTCATTCTGCCAGCGGCATTGTCAAAGAGGGCGGAGGAGCGGATAGAGGTTCAGGGCACTCTCTTGTCCTAGGGGTGGGAAATTGCCCTGAAAGGTGGAAGAATCAGCAATGATCAACAACATGAGGATGCAGAAGGCTATGGAAACCACTGCATTAAAGACACGTAATGTGTATCCACAGGACATGTGGCCTGTAGTTAAAGAAGTGTCATGATGATCTCCCCATTGGCAAAAGATTCCGGAATAGTCCCCCATTCGGATCTCCGGGAGGGGACTGCCAAGGGGGAGGTTACCATGAGAAAAAGATTGAATAATCAACGAAAGGATAATGTTCTACGAGTCGGGGCGTGGAATGTCAGAAGCTTGAACATGGTAGGGAAACTAGGAAATCTGAAAAGGGAAATGCAAAGGCTCAATCTAGATATAGTAGGGGTCAGTGAAGTGAAGTGGAAGGGAGACAAGGATTTCTGGTCAGATGAGTATCGGGTAATATCAACAGCAGCAGAAAATGGTATAACAGGTGTAGAATTCATTATGAATAGGAAGGTAGGGCAGAGGGTGTGTTACTGTGAACAGTTCAGTGACCAGGTTGTTCTAATCAGAATCGACAGCAGGCCAACACCGACAACGATAGTTCAGGTATACATGCCGACGTCGCAAGCTGAAGATAAACAGATAGAGAAAGTGTATGAGGATATTCAAAGGGTAATGCAGTATGTAAATGGGGGCGAAAATCTAATAGTCATGGGCGACTGGTATGTAGTTGTAGGGGAAGGAGTAGAAGAAAAGGTTACAGGAGAATATGGGCTTGGGACAAGGAATGAAAGAGGAGAAAGACTAATTGAGTTCTGCAACAAGTTTCAGCCAGTAATAGCGAATACCCTGTTCAAGAATCATAAGAGGAGGAGGTATACTTGGAAAAGACCGGGAGATATGAGAAGATTTCAATTAGATTACATCATGGTCAGACAGAGATTCCGAAATCAGATACTGGATTGTAAGGCATACCCAGGAGCAGATATAGACTCAGATCACAATATAGTAGTGATTAAGAGTAGGCTGAAGCTCAAGACATTAGTCAGGAAGAATCAATATGCAAAGAAGTGGGATACGGAAGTTCTAAGGAATGACGAAATATGTTTGAAGTTCTCTAACGCTATAGATACAGCAATAAGAAATAGCGCATTAGGCAGCACAGTTGAAGAGGAATGGACATCTCTAAAAAGGGCCATCACAGAAGTTGGGAAGGAAAACATAGGTACAAAGAAGGTAGCTGCGAAGAAACCATGGGTAACAGAAGAAATACTTCAATTAATTGATGAAAGGAGGAAGTACAAACATGTTCCGGGAAAATCAGGAATACAGAAATACAAGTCGCTGAGGAATGAAATAAATAGGAAGTGCAGGGAAGCTAAGACGAAATGGCTGCAGGAAAAATATGAAGACATCGAAAAAGATATGATTGTTGGAATGACAGACTCAGCATATAGGAAAGTCAAAACAACCTTTGGTGACATTAAAAGCAACAGTGGTAACATTAAGAGTGCAATGGGAATTCCACTGTTAAATACAGAGGAGAAAGCAGATAGGTGGAAAGAATACATTGAAAGCTTCTATGAGGGTGAAGATTTGTCTGATGTGATAGAAGAAGAAACAGGAGTCGATTTAGAAGAGATAGGGGATCCAGTATTAGAATCGGAATTTAAAAGAGCTTTGAAGAACTTACGGTCAAATAAGGCAGAAGGGATAGATAACATTCCATCAGAATTTCTAAAATCATTAGGGGAAGTAGCACCAAAATGACTATTCACGTTGGTTTGTAGAATATATGAGTCTGGTGACATACCATCTGACTTTCGGAAAAGCATCATCCACACAATTCCGAAGACAACAAGAGCTGACAAGTGCGAAAATTATCGCACAATCAGCTTAACAGCTCATGCATCGAAGCTGCTTACAAGAATAATATACAGAAGAATGGAAAAGAAAATTGAGAATGCACTAGGTGACGATCAGTTTGGCTTTAGGAAAAGTAAAGGCATGAGAGAGGCAATTCTGACGTTACAGCCAATAATGGAAGCAAGGCTAAAGAAAAATCAAGACACGTTCATAGGAGTTGTTGACCTGGAAAAAGCGTTCGACAATATAAAATGGTGCAAGCTGTTCGAGATTCTGAAAAAAGTAGGGATAAGCTATAGGGAGAGACGGGTCATATACAATATGTATAACAACCAAGAGGGAATAATAAGAGTGGACGATCAAGAACGAAGTGCTCGTATTAAGAAGGGTGTAAGAGAAGGCTGTAGCCTTTCGCCCCTACTCTTCAATCTGTACGTCGAGGAAGCAATGATGGAAATAAAAGAAAGGTTCAGGAGTGGAATTAAAATACAAGGTGAAAGGATATCAATGATACGATTCGCTGATGACATTACTATCCTGAATGAAAGTGAAGAAGAATTAAATGATCTGCAGAATGGAATGAACAGTCTAATGAGTACACAGTATGGGTTGAGAGTAAATCAGAAAAAGACAAAGGTAATGAGAAGTAGTAGAAATGAGAACAGCGAGAAACTTAACATCAGGATTGATGGTCAGGAAGTCAATGAAGTTAAGGAATTCTGCTACCTAGGCAGTAAAATAACCAATGACAGACGGAGCAAGGAGGACATCAAAAGCAGACTCGCTATGGCAAAAAAGGCATTTCTGGCCAAGAGAAGTCTACTAATATCAAATACTGGCCTTAATTTGAGGAAGAAATTTCTGAGGATGTACGTCTGGAGTACAGCATTGTATGGTAGTGAAACATGGACTGTGGAAAAACCGGAACAGAAGAGAATCAAAGCATTTGAGATGTGGTGCTATAGACGAATGTTGAAAATTAGGTGGACTGATAAGGTAAGGAATGAGGAGGTTCTACGCAGAATTGGAGAGGAAAGGAATATGTGGAAAACACTGATAAGAAGAAGCACAGGATGATAGGACATCTGCTAAGACATGAGGGAATGACTTCCATGGTACTAGAGGGAGCTGTAGAGGGCAAAAATTGTAGAGGAAGACAGAGATTGGAATACGTCAAGCAAATAATTGAGGACGTAGGTTGCAAGTGCTACTCTGAGATGAAGAGGTTAGCACAGGGGAGGAATTCGTGGCGGGCTGCATCAAACCAGTCAGTAGACAAAAAAAATAAATAAATAAAATTAAAAAAAATTGGCTTATGTGGCAAGATACCTGAATAGATGATAACCATATCGGAAAGTACTTATCAACCTCCTCAGCCAGTTACATGAAAGTGATAGTGTAGCACATAGACAACATAATAGAAGGAAATACGTGACAAAAGAAGAGCGGGAAATTACTGATCTTGCTGCTGTTGCAGTTGATCTGTATGTTAGAACCCTTGCAATCACACAACGAGATGGCATGAGTTAGGTAAGCATCCTAAGCATTCTCCATAGAGATAGCTTTCATCCCTATCACATCTCTCTCCACCAAGAGCAGCATGAAAACAATTATGAGAGTCTTGTTAACTTCTGCACATGAGCATTAAGACAGGATACTCCAGACGTATCATATCTTCCACAGTGATGAAGCCACATTTACCAATCATGGCAAACTGCTGAAACATGCGCTGTTGGTCTGTTGACAATCCTTGTTGGCTTTGTTAGTTGGAATGTCAGCATACATGGAGTGTAAACATATGGTGTGGGGCAGAGAACCATCAGCTCACAGGCATGTTTTCTATAGATGGAATGCTGAACTTGCACAAGCACCACAGCCTGCTAACATACCATCTTCCATGGATGCCAGAACACATACAATACCTCTGCAGACCAGGATAATCCTGTGGTACCAACATGATGGCTATCCAGCCCATAGTGCACAAAATACTACACGTCTTTCTGAATTGCATTTATACATTTTGTAACTACAAAAAGTAATATACTTACCGAAATATGGCACAAAAAAATTTACTATAGCTCCAATATGGTCGTCACTTTCAACTAGACATCACTTGATAATGCCAATAAGTTGAAACAGGCATGTAGTGTAAAATATTTAAGGAAATTTACTATTTTATTAAAGTTAGTTTTGGACCTACATTTTCATTATGTCTTATACTGACACATGCTATGTTGTAGGCCTCACAGAACAAAACATGTTTCCAAATCTTTGTAATGAATGCAGAGGACTTGTACCTTGTCTGGCCCATTCCCCAGATTTGATGCCTGTAGATTTTTTCTGTAGGGAAAACTGAAATACTCTGTCTATAAGGATATACCAATGACATCTAATGATATGTGATGATTTATTACTGCAGCATACTTTGACATCTCTACTGAAATGCTAGCAATTGTGCAGGCATCACTCTATACCAGACTGGAAGCATGCACTGCTGCTGCTGGCGGTAATTTTGAACATAATCTGTGTTGGTCTGTTGCCTCATTACTGGTCAGAATTCACATAACTAGTTTATTCAATTGTGTTGTCATTTAGTGTGTGCTGTCGAAGCTATCATAGAAATGTCAGTCTGTGAACTTTTCATAATGCAATTTCTCATAAATGACTTGCACTAAAATCCTGCAACAACACACCACTGATGCTCTGGTTTATACTAGTTTTAGTTTGTTAATGTCAGTAGTATGTGTATGTTTATACAAAAATTACACTTTCCAAGTAATATTACAGTCTGTTGACTAGCTAATGATATAAGCTTCTGACTACCAATCCATTCTGTGAAAAATGCACACCATAGCATTTTCCATATCTGCAATATTTGTGGTGCAAGTATTAGGTGACTCACCTTGTGTAAGGAAAGATTATGCCATGGATTTCTCATTCAGAATTACATTTGATTGTTGTTTGTTTGCAAGAAGATTATTTTATGCCTTGGATAAGGAGTAAAAATGTACAATAGCATGTGTTGGAATTTGACTGTGGCCTCACTGTGGCTTACGGAGACTCTGGTATACTACTGCTGCTCACACTGGTTGGGATCTCATGCATGTCATGTGTTAATGAGACTGATTATAGTGAGATAAATGTACTAATCAATCCTGGATCATATGAAGTGGGTGATACTTCACCAAAGAAATAAAAATAAAAATCCACTACTACATAGCTATGTGAGAGATGTTTGAATGTCAACCTTTCTAAATACTCAATGTAATTACAATTATTATTATGGACTTCTAAAAAAAGATAGGCAATTAATTGTGTTTTATTTATGAAATGTATGTTCCAAAGATTGTTTCGCATAAAAAGATTGAGATGTGATAATAATTTCTTTGCTACATGTTGTTAGAGGCAAATCTTTGTTCTTTTGTGCAATTGATAGTATGAGTTTGAAGTGCAAGGATAGAGAATGAGTTGCAAGTGTTTCATTGATTTGTATTGTGAAGTGAAATGACTGAAAATACATGTGTAATTCTGCAGAAAGTCAGATTTCACATTATTACTGAAACAGCAATCTCATCATCCTCTAGATGATTATTGGAAGATAAAACACAGAAAGGAAATGTATAACAAGTCATCAACATACAAGAAAGAAAAGCAACAAACAAGATGAATGTTTTTATTATTAATAGAAGTAGTTATTTAAATTCAACTGTCCCTGTCACTCACTGCACTTTGTCACTATCTCAGTCTTGAAACTGCTGTGGAAATGTGACCAAGCACCCAAATTACTAACACACTGCAAACATTAATGAATCAACTTTGGACAACAACGGGGCGGTTGGGATGTTTAGAATATGATGACATCATTTGAGATTTTCTGAAAGTGGAATGTGAATACTGTGCTGGAGTATTTTTCTTGTTGGAGATTAAAAGATATTGTGAATATTTTATGTGAATGATTTGCCAGATATGAACCACAGGTACAAAACAATAACAATAACGGTAGCAAATAAGGAGTTCGAAAACTGGGAGAAGGAAAAGATGGAACAAATAAAAAGTGAGGTGAACAGTAAATAATGTTGACAGCCAACAACAAAGGTAAGTGCTGAAAATATTTTCTTTACATTTTTTTGGTACATTGTTTTGTTGTATAATTATTAACAATGGCAGTCATTGAAGAATTGGTAACAATAGGGAATAATACAGACATGGGAGACTTAAGTAGTGTAGTGAAACAAAAACAGGAAAATGTTTGTGACAAACTTACAAAACAGGATAAACTAATGGATGAATTAAAACAAGATGACAATAATGATGTAAGTCCCACACTGTCATTGTTAACAAAATGCAAAATGATAATAAGGATCAGTTAATAAAATGATTAACAATCAGTTTGCAAAAATAAATGAGCAACTTGAAAATCATAAACAAGAAAATACGAATCAGTTCACAGAATCTGTTCATTCAATAGGAACATTATTTGATTGTATTGGAAAAAATACACTTCAATTACATGATGTCGATCAAAACATTTAGAGGTTAGATGGTCAAGTAGAATCTGTGGAGTCTAAAGTGAAAGAAACTGAACTTTTAATAATGAAGTTAAAAATGTCAAAGATGAGATCACTGAAATAGATTAAAACTGGAGAAATTGCAAAAAGTTAGGAAATTAAGGAAATGGAACTTGGATAAGTTGAAAGAACCAGTGGTGATTGAGAGTTTCAGAGGGCTCATTAGGTAATGATTCACAGGAACAGGGGAAAATAACATAGTAAAAGATGAATAGGTAGGCTTTGGGAGCTGAAATAGTGAAGGCAGCAGAGGATCAAATAGATGAAAAGACAGTCTTAGTAGAAATCCTTGGATAACACAAGACATACTGAATATAACTGATGCAAGGAGGAAATTTAAAAAATGCAGTAAATAAAGCAGGCAAAAGGGAATAAAAACATCTAAAAAATGAGATTGACAGTTATGTCCAAATTGGCTAAGCAGGAATGGTTAAAGGATAGCTGTAAGGGCGTAGAAGCATATTTCACTAGGAGAAAGATAGGTGATGCCTACAGGAAAATTAAAGAGGCCTTTGGAGAAAAGAGAAGCAACTGTAAAATTTCAAGAGCTTAGATGGAAAACCAGTCCTAAGCAAAGAAAGGAAAGCTGAAATGTGGGAGTATAGAGGGTCTATACAAGGCAGATGAACTTGAAGGCAATATTTTAAAAATTGAAGAGGGCTTAGATGATGATGAGATTAGAGATATGATACTGCAAGAAGAATTTGACAGAACACTAAAGCCCTAAGTTGCAGTAAGGTCTTGGAAGTAGGCAACATTCCTTCCGAACCATTGGTAACCATGGAAGAGCCAGCTGTGACATAACTCTTCCATCTGGTGAGCAATATGTATGAGATAGGCGAAATAGCCTCAGACTTCAAGAAGAATGTAATAATTCTGATTCCTGGCAGGTGTGAAAATTACTGTACTACCAGTTTAATAAGTCATGGTTGCAAAATACTAACACAAATTCTTTAAAGAAGAATGGATGCAACTGTTTGATTCTGACCTCAGGGAAGAACAGTTTTGATTCTGGTGAAATGTAGGAACATATGAGGCAGTAATGGCCCTATGACTTCTCTTAGAAGATGGATTAAAGGAAGGCAAACCTATGTTTATAGCATTTATAGACTTAGAGAAAGCTTTCAGCAATGCTGACTGGAAAACTCTCTTTCGAATTCTGAAGGTATCAGGGATAAAATACAGCGAGTGGAAGCTTATTTACAACTTGTACAGAAATGGATGAAAGTTATAAGAATCAAGGGGTATTAAATAAATGGAATCAGTGGTAAAGAATGTAGTGAGACAGAGTTGTAGCCTATACTTAACATTATTCAATATGTTTGACAATGACATTGTCATTCTATCAGAGACAGCAAAGGACTTGGAAGAGAAGCTGAACTGAAATGAAAGTGTATCTAAGATGAAAACCAACAAAAAAAACTAGGATAATGGGATGTAGTCAAATTAAATCATGCTATGCTGAAGGAATTAGATTAGGAAATGAGACACTTTAAGTAGTAAATATGTTTTGCTATTTAGGCAGCAGAATAGCTGATGATGTCTGAAGTAGATAGGATATAAAATGTAGACTGATGACAGTAAGATGATCATATTTGAAAAAGAGAAATTTGTTGACATCAGATCTAGATTTAAGTGTTAGGCAGTCTTTTATTAACAAACTTTCATGGAGTGTAGCGATTTATGTAAGTGATACATTGATGTAAAACAGTTTAGACATGAAGAGAATAGAAGTTTTTGAAATGTGGTGCTGCAGCAAAATGCCATCGATTAGACAGGTAGTTCATGCATATAATGATGATGTGCAGAATAGAATTGAGGAGAAAAGAGATTTGTGGCACAACCCAGAAATTTGTCCTATCAGTTGACAGGACACATTCTGAAACAACAAGGAATCACTATTTTATATTGGAGGGAATGTTGGGGTGAAAATCTTAGAGGGAGACCAATAGTTGAATTCAGCAAGCTGATTCAGAAGGCTATAAGTTGTAGAAGTTATTCAGAGATGAAGAAGCTTTCACAGGAGAGAATAGCATGGAGAGCTGCATCAAATTGGTTTTTGGACTGAAGATCACAACAGCAACACATTGTACTTAAAACAATTTTCAGATAAAAAAAGGTCAGGAAATGTGAGCAGTGATGGTAAAAGTTTTTTGAGACATAATATAGTATCATATTTTCTGAGTACTGATGGTCAGCAAATTTTCATTGAATATGTGTAATTTGAATACCTATGAAAATTCTTGGTTTTGTCAAAACTCACTAATGTAATATTTTAGGAATTAAAAATATAAGTAAGTAAATGATTTGACAAAACTCTTTTTATTGTAAAAGCAGGTAACAGGTGATTCATAGTCAGGGATAAAACCCTACTACTGTGAATATATACTATTAATAACTGGCATATGTTAATTCAAACAGATACAGTTCTTAGGCAATATGTGCAAATTTAAGTGTCTATGTCTTTTTTTATGTACATAAATAATTCAATAATAATTTTTAGTATATTAGGTGTCTAAAGGACTGCTTCTGTAAGACACAGATTTTCTAATGATTTCAGTATGTCATTTCTGCAACACTAATTAGAAATCACCCTGTATACCAGAATGAAATAGTGAAGTAATCAAAGTTAAACTCTCAAAACACTGCAGAAATAACACCACTGGTCAGAATTATGTCAAATTGTAATGGGGGAAACTGTATGGCAGAAAAGTTTGAAAATTGATCAATAGATAGTGCTGTATGTATCAGAATGAAAACACCTGTCATGCACACAACCCACTGAAGTTCGTATAAACACACTCCTTTCACGAGTGCGACATTTGCCATGACTGTCTCAATGCAGGACTGAGCTCTTCTTGTAGAGCTGTATTACAAGAATGATGACTGTGCACACATCACTCTGCAGGAGTTCTGGATACTGAAGGGTTTGAAAAAAGGCATTCGTCTCAGACTGTCATTAGTCTGTAGCAAATGATTTGGAAATTCGAAAAGACAGATTCTTTTGGTGTGCTACCTGGTAGAAGGAGGAAATGAATTGATTCAATTTCAGTGGAAGCAGTGGCCACATCAATGCAGGAGGAGATGAGTGGTGCTGTGCAAACATGTAGTTTGGACATACCTGTGAGTACAGTGCATAAAATCATACGAAACATCCTTCTTTGTCATTCATTCAAAATTATCCATGTGCACCAGTTGCTTCCTGTTGACCTGCCAGCAAGAGAGACCTTTGCTTTAGAATTTCTTGCTTGCATGGAAGTGGACAGTGATTTCCTTGGAAGGTTTTGTGGACGGACAAGGCCCTCTTCCATCTGACAGGATACGTCAATACACAGAATTGTTGAGTATGGCCAATAGAAAATCCACACACAAATCAGCCAGTACCACTTCATTCTGAAAAGGTCACTGTGTGGTGCCGATGTACAGCATCATTTATCATAAGGCCACATTTTTTCAAAGATACAGATTCTTCCGGTCCTGTTATCTGTACCATCATTGGTAAGTGCTATGAGTGTCTTTTGCCCAACATCATTCCAGCTCTCCAACAGTGTGGATGGGGTTATTTGTATGCAAGCTAGCACATCTTTGAACATTGCAAATCCAGTTAAGCAGCTTCTGAAGCACCATTTTGAAAATGCTAGAATTATCAGACGCCATTTCCCTACAGCCTGGCCATCATAATCACCTAATCTTAATGTGTGTGACTTCTGGCTGTGGGAATATCTGAAAGATGTTGTGTTCAGTGTTCCAACTGCAAACTTAGGTGCATTGAAGGCATGCACTGTGCAACACATTCTGAACATGACCCCACAAACACTTTGATATGTTGTGGAACTTCCTGTTACTCGATTTCTACTTGTTGCAGAAATTGGTGGACAACATATTGAACCCAGAATGAGACTTTCACTCTGCAGCGGAGTGTGCGCTGATATGAAGCTTCCTGGCAGATTAGAACTGTGTGCCCGATCGAGACTCGAACTCGGGACCTTTGCCTTTCGCGGGCAAGTGCTCTACCATCTGAGCTACTGAAGCACGACTCACGCCCGGTACTCACAGCTTTACTTCTGCCAGGAAGTTTCATATCAGCGCACACTCCGCTGCAGAGTGAAAATCTCATTCGAGAAACATCTCCCAGGCTGTGGCTAAGCCATGTCTCCGCTATATCCTTTCATTCAGGAGTGCTAGTTCTGCAAGGTTCGCAGGAGTGCTTCTGTAAAGTTTGGAAGGTAGGAGACGAGATACTGGCAGAAGTAAAGCTGTGAGTACCGGGTGTGAGTTGTGCTTCGGTAGCTCAGATGGTAGAGCACTTGCCCGCGAAAGGCAAAGGTCCTGAGTTCGAGTCTCGGTCGGGCACACAGTTTTAATCTGCCAGGAAGTTTCAACATATTGAACGTTTTGCACCAGACACAAGAAAATTAATAATCAGATTTGATTTTGATAGATGCTTTTTATGCATTTTTTTGCCTTAGGACAGTTAAAAATCGATGTGATTGATGCTTTTTATGCGGTTTTTGACCTCAGGACAATTAAAAACTGATGTGAGTGGTGCTTTTTATGTGATTTTTGGCCTCAGGACAATTAAAAACCAGTTTTTCCCATCTGATGTGATAGGACCTTGCCGTGGTGAATGGACTTACATAATTAACAGTATCATACCAGGACACCCACCCACACTGAGTAGTACAGTTTGTTTAATGTCAAAGGTTCACCTTAGGCATTTTTGTATGATTCATTTGACATTTGTAGCCGACCACTATTAAATTATGATGCTTACAGCACCATCTATTGCTTAATTTTGTAACTTTTTTTTGTATTCTGTCATGCATTTTCCCCCTTCTCCAATAAAATTCCATTAAAATTTGATGTCATTCTGACCAGTGGTGTTATTTCTACAGCGGTTTGGAAGTTTAACTTTTATTATAATCACTCTGTAAATGGCAAATTGTCATGTAATTTATACTACTTTTTGTGACACTTGCATACTATTTATTCCTGTAATGATCATTGTTGTTGGTGACATGAAACACTACACTTACAGAATGACTTATGACATAGATTTACATTAATTTTGTGACTAGAATTAACAGTTCTAGATTAATTAATAAAACATAGATGGAACACTGTGAAGATGTCTTTGGTATTGAGCTTTCACACGCCGGTTAAACATTGTGATACCTGTAGTTTTAACAGGTGTCTTTGGAGTATCTTTGACACCAAAAATAAGAGGAAGCACAAAATAGTGAATTATCTCAATGAGACTTAGCAGGCTGGCACCTATGAATAATCCCAGAGTTCCACCAATGTTCACTGAAACAGAATAGTGAAAATGTTTATTTAGTATAAAAATATATGCAGTATATGTGAAATGTTATAGCTGGTTCTAATGCTCAGCTGATGTTAGTATGCATATGGTAGTAACTTATGAGATGGAATTGCTGGGATGTACTCACCTTCAAGAGGCAAACTGTGTAGTCCTGCTGGCAGTCAATTTAAAGGTGACACATGGCACAGATTTTGGAACTAACAATTCCTTCCACAGAGAGGAGAAATGGAGAGTCTAGGAGGGAGTAAAGAGAAGGGGAGGTCACTCAGACCTCAATGCAGGAGAGACCCACCTATAATGAGGATGAAGACAGACAAAGATGAAGAAAGAAGGATCAGAGAGAATAGGTCAGAGACAGTACACTAGTGAGCACTGTGGCAGCTTTACTCAAGATGTAAGAGTGCCAAATAAAGATAGAGTAGGAGGAAGAGAGATTGATAAACAAGTATGACAAAAAAAGAGAGTGGGTAGGATGTGTTAATGGAGATTAAGTCCATGGGATGGTGAGATGTGAGAATGTGGAGAAGGACAAGTATCATTTCTGGAGTTCAGAGGAACTAGTATTTATGGGGAGAACCGATTTAGTCCATATGGTACAGAAAGCACACAGGTTCCTAGACTCAGCCTATAGAACATGTTGAGCAACTAGATATTGGATGTCCCTTAGGCCAACAATTCTTCTATGCACATTCATGCACTCAGCCACATTAGTGAAGTCATGCCATATAAATCAATATGCAGTGGAGAGATGTTAGACGATAAACAATATGTGTGTTTCAAAAGTTGCTCACCGAATGGTTCTAGGAACTTCAGTCGGGAACTGTTCTGCTGCTATAGTTGCAGGTTCAAATCCTGCGTCAGGAATGCATGTGTGATGTCCTTAGGTTAGTTAGGTTTGAGTAGTTCTAAGTCTAGGGGACTGATGAGCTCAGATGTTATGTCCCATAGTGCTTAGAGCCATCACGAGTTGCTCTTTTGATGTAGTGTTTACCAATGGCGAGGCTTGAGTAGTTGATAGTGGGTGGCTGAATTAGTTAGGATTGTCATTAGGTTTGACTAGGATGTTATGGAAGTTAGGAGTATGATAGAAGATGAGAGTAGGTGGTTTGCTGAGGATATAGACTTAAGAAACCCATACCCTTGGCAGAGTAAAGTACTGAGATATTTGAGGGTTAAGCAGTGCTAGATGACAAGGAGGATGCTTGTGAGTGTTTTTGGAAGTGGCTTCTGTAATAGTCAGAGGATAAGGGGCTACTCTCCTGGAGATTTATTTATGAATGAGATCTTTGGGGTAATTACAGGAGAAGAATGCCTGGAAGATGTTGTTGGTAAAACTGCTGTGGAATTATATGGGGGCGAAGCTACATTTGCCACAGATTTATAGGCTGTAGCAAATGGAGTGTTTACTGTGAAAGAGGTGGAAATGTTGAAGTAGGTTTTCTTTGAATAGTTTGCAGGAGTGCAGCTGGATGGCGTCTTGACAATCACCAACATTCCAGCAGTTGAACATCCGATCATTATCAAGGCATAAATGCAAAGAGAGTGTTATGCAAGGAAATGATTGGCAGGTGGGACTATGCTGACTGAGAATCATAGTATGGCATATGCAGAAAGACAGCAAAGACAGCATAAACAACTGTCATCACTACACAACAAGCGACAACCAACATCCCACACAACAAGAGATGACAAACATCAGAAATTATTGATAGTGAATATTAACTATCAGTAGGTGTACAAACAGCTTTAACTCTGTGTCTCCATTGTTTGACCAGGGAGAGAGGATGATATCAAGAAAAATTTAAGGAAAAACCCCTACCTCTGTCTAGGAGGCCACTTACTAATTTAATCTCAGTTGCTTCCTTAACAACATTGTCCCAGTATCTTCAAGTCCATGCCAAAATGCTCAGCTGCAGTAACCTGTTGTCATTTTACACTTCACATAATATTCCTACGTGGTCTTGATGGTCTAACCAATGTATGGCATGTCACAACTGCATGGGATACAGTATGAATTTACCTTACACAAATAAACATCATTCTTTAAGGGTCATAGAAGGGCCCTAATCTCAGATACTGGTCAAAAGACACTTTTCACACCATGATTCCACATAGTGTGATTAATCATGTTTGGAGGGCAGGGGGGGGGGGGGGGGGGGGGAAGGGCTGCAGACTCAGATGCCACCTCTTTACATTCATCACTCACTTTAGTCATGGTTGGTTGTTGATGATAGGGCAATGCATGCCTGATCTGTCTTTCACTATAATAGTTCTGGCAAAAAGTGATTTTGAGACCACACTGCGACAGTTGGTGACAACTATTAGCCTGGTGTCAGTTGGCTTCCTATAAATGTTGTATCCTAACATAGCATGAAACTCCTGACTGACAGATCAATGAGGGTAAGGCAGCCATCCTTTTCCACCACTATAGTGATGTGAATATTCAGGTGAACAGGATTCAGATGTTCTAAATATCTGTATAAATTCTCACTGTTGTGAGATCAAACAACAAAATTTTCATCAAACTATTAAAAAAAAAAAACTATCCTGGTTTTATGACCATTGACTTTGGGCTACCTTCTTGAAATCTTTCATAACCATATTTTTAATAACATGTTTCAAAAGGCTCCCCTCACAACTCAGTCAGCCTGCTCATAGAACTCATTATTGGACAAAATACATGTTGAAATAAGTTAATTTAAAACTGAACTTAACCTCAGTCAGCCCTAATATAACAGACAGAAAAATGGAAGTGAAGGGAGAGACCACCTCAGAACTTACTAAAATATCAGAATTATTAAAATACAGTACTTCTAACTGATGTTTCCTAATGTGTTTTGCTACATGGTATGTCAGAGCAAAAACTTCATTGTAAATGTATATGCAGCAACTTCTTGTTTCGTTTTATATGGAACTTCTGAATGAATTCCACAAAAGAACTCTCTGTCTTTTGCCAAGTGCATTTATCTTCAACACAAAAAGTGGCAAATTCACCTGTCCCCACTTAATTCTGGTGCTTATTAGTGATGTCCACAGTTTGTAAGTGCATACTGATGCAATACAGTTTACACAAATCTTTTCTTCTTTCTTATGACAGACAGTAGCTCAGGCACAACATGTTAAAAATTTCACATTACATCAGCACCAAACTGGACATTTCAGCTCAATGTCAGCATCTAGCATAGCATCATTTCTTGTTCATTACTACCATTTTTCATTGTCAAATCAACTTTGAGTATAGATTGTGTGCAAAGTCTGTTCTTCATTCCAGAGAAAAATTTAGTGCTATCATTGGAGATGAAGTGACAGAAGTTGTCATCTTGTTGGCTCAGTGTAATGTCATTCATAAATTGATGTAAGATTGTTCGGATATGTATGACATGAAGTGTTTACTTCAGGTGTCAGGCCACCACATTTATAGGCTTATATAAATTTTCTAATGATTTTATTTCATTTATCTGGTCTTTTAGAACTAAATTTATTACATTGATTCATATACTGACATTAATTTTGTTTGAACATCAGAAAGAGCACAAATATCTCTGAGCTGGTTGGATGGTCACTAATTTATACTTGAACATAAGCTTTTAATTAGTATTTATGGAATCCTCTCAAGCAAATGTTAGGAATGTTTTTAGGCTAATAATCTTGATGATATAAACAACTTAATAAAAAGCATTATTATCAAACACATTTTATGAATTTTTATCACTAGAATGGTGGAAGGGGTCAAAATGACCCGTCATACATTTTTCGTTCATTGTCATAACCAATCTATTTATGTACTTCATTAATGGAATTATATGACTTAAAAAAAAAATTTCTCCTCTTTCTGAAGATGTTTCAGTATTTATAAAATATTTTAATTTTCTTCACCATTTCATTCTGTATACCTAGAATGGCGGAATGGGTCAATTTGTCTCCACTGTAATTTCTCTTCTGAATATAAGTAAATTATCCAACAATGCAGTGTCAACAGTGAGCAGTGATGCAGAGCAGTTGCTCCTGATTCTTGCAACTTGGCATGTGTATATTCCAGTCTGCAGCAGCTTATGTTGTGTCACTCAGGCAGTCTTTGTCCCTGAAATACATTTTCGAACACGCATGTCACCATGGACTTTCTGATGAAGAAGTGTTACATCTCTTAGAGAATTCCAAAGTTGAATCAGAAGTTGACTTCACTGATGAAGATGATGATTATGTATCTGACAAGTGAAATTGAAGACATTGTGAATGAGGGTGATTAGTGGAACAGGATTCAGATGCTGATATATGTCAATTATTACTTCATTTGCCATTTGGAAACTATGAAGATGATTGCAAGGGACGGAACCCTGTGGGAGATTGGAAATTATTCATCTTCTGGATGGTAGTCAGCTGTGAATGTTCTGAAGGAGACAGGAAGTCCCACTGATTATGCTTGCCAACGATGAGACACCTCTGTCGTCAGTGCCTTTCATCTTATTTTTGATGAAGCAACGCTACATCTCATGAAGAAATACATAGAATAAAATGCTTGAAAAGTACTACAAGACAATGACTGGACTGTGTCACTTGAGGAACGGGAGAAACTGACAGCCATCATGTATGTTTGGGGTGAACAGTGCACAAAAGGTATGTATGTGGATAACCTCTGGTTGCACACTTTGGGGCCAATTTTTATCAAGGACACTATGCCAAGGGACAGATATCAGGAGCTTCTCAAATTTCTCCATTTTGATGAAAAATTAACCTGTGCTGAAAGCTTGGCAGCCATCAAATTCTCTCTTGTATCTGAAATTTGGGGAAAGTTCATTGAAAACATTCTTCGTGCTTACCGCCCTGGAGAAAATACGAGTATAACCACTGATGAGCAACTGTTACCAAGCAAAGCAAGATGCAGCTTTACTCAATTCTTATTCAACAAACCAGACAAATATGGTCTCAAATTTTGATTGGCTGTTGATGTAACAACAAAGTATATATGTAATGCTTTCCCAAACTTTGGCAAAGAGAACACACATAGAGAGAAACAACCACTTGGAGAGTACATCGATCTGTGTCTCATGGAGCCATTTGTAAATTAAGGAAGTAATGTGACCGTAGACAACTTCTTTACATGTCTTCATCATGCTAAAAAAACCTCAAAGAAAAGAAAACTACATTAGCTGGTACAATGAATAAGATCTGCCATGAAATCCCCAATGAGTAAAGAAGCCGAATGCCAAAATACACTCCACCGCAATACTGCAAAATAGTGGCAACACAAACTGCACCTTGACTGTACACCAAGGAAAGAAGAATAAAAATGTCATTCTTCTGAGTACTGAGTATGCTGCACGCTGAAGTAGCAATAAGCAAGAAAGGAAGGAAAGAACCTGGAATCATAGCATTCTACAATGCAACAATGTATGGGGTGGATGCAGTTGATCAAATGACCCATAAATATACTGCGAAGGTTGCATGTAGGAGATGGCAAATACATGTCTTCTACAACACACTGGACATGGTGGTAATAAATGCATGGGTCATCTATAACATAGTAATGAACAAGAAAATGGAAAGGAAGAAGTTCATACTTCAACTGGCAAATGAACTCAATGGAACAAAAGAGCAAGAACATCAGGCAAAGAAAGAAGATTTGGGACTGAAACCACCTAGAAAGCAAAGGAAGTGCCAAACCAGACTCTGCAAAGGCAACAAGACCAGTGGAAACTGTGTAAAGAGCCACAAAGCTGTGTGCAGAAAATGTGTGCATAAAACAGGAATCACCATTGCTAAGTGCATCTAGCAGCTTCAAACGACTTGAGTGAAAAGTAATACAGAGCTGTTTGTAAAACCCGTATGAGAGTAAAATGAACCAAATATATTAAATGTGTCTAGAAGATTGTATGAATAGTTAATAAAGTAAAGTTTATAGTTGAGAAACTTGTTAACAGTAGCAGCAATAAATTTATATGGTACATAAGTGTTCAAATAAATTACTAATTATTTTTTATAATTGTAAATAACTGATGTGATTATTAGAAATAAAGTATGGATTAACAAACACTAATAAAAGTACTTGTTTAAGTCAAATAAGAAAATATTTTATGTGGGATTTAAGTGATCCCTTTCTGCCATTTTAGGAATATCAGAAGCTCTGCCATTCTAGTGTTAATACAAAAAGCTAAAAGTCACATGAAACAGTTTGTTGCAATGTGGGGACAACAAATTAATGCATTACTGGATGTAGCCAGTTGATATGCAGCACACAAGCAAGGTTTTGGTTTTAATCCATAAATTTTCTGTTTCTAACAATGGACGACATAAGCAGTGATTGTGAGAAATATATGCAACCAGTAAGTCAGTCATTGGGATCTCAGTTTTCAAAAAACAGACTTTTATGAGCCAGCTGTTTTTTTTTCATAAATATGTAATTCTGAAAGTCAACATCATATTAACCTGAATTTCTGGAAAGCTTTCTTGGCACTACTGCATTAGTTGCACTCTGAAGAATTCAACAAGTTGCAGCAAATTTTGATGGAGTAGATACTCACAAAATTATTTTACAAATACTGCACCAATAGAGATCACCAAGAACTGAAGATGAGTATTTAATAATTAACTTATGTCCTGGTGTATTTCTTGAGTAATGGAACTGATCAATGTTCCAATTTTCATTCCTTTTCTGTACTTACCATTTATCTTGTGAATGGACCACCTGATACATAAACATTTTTTTTCTGAAATTACATAAATTTGAGTTTTGAGTTATGAGAAAGTAAAGCATTACTTTAATTAAATCCAAAATAAAAATTTATGCTCAAATGATGTATTAAAGTGAATAATTATTGATTTAATTATTTTTCAAAACACAATTTCTTTGATATTTCCCAATGAAATTGTAATTACATTCCAAATTATTGTAATTACTGCTATGTTTGTAATTTATTCTGAAAATATTTATTTGAAAAGATGTAATTACTTACATGTAACTCTCTCTGGACATAAAAGAATGGTATGAGGACTAATCTGTGATGTTATGTGGAAATCTAAAATGGAGAAAATCCAACATCTGTTGGTAGAAACTGAAACCACCAGTGCTTAGATTTAAACTATAAAACCTGATCATATCCCTAGATGTGACATTTATTGTGCATGAGTCATGTTATCAATGAACCATATTTTTGACAAGCAGATGGGGAAACTATGTGTTTTTTTTATATTCTTTGGTCTTGCTTCTTGCTAGTTGCACTACACTAGTGTAGGAATTGCTAATTCTATTATTTCTCAGTTTCAGCCATTTATTTGTTTTTCACAGTAACACAGGGGAGATCTGTAATAAATGATATATGAGTTGCATTATCAGCCACTTTGTTCTTTGCACCATATGGGACAGTAACTTACTGTTCCCATAAACTTAGTTGACACCCAGTGCAGTCTCTGGTGGGAGTGAGCCTAAAGGCATTTCCCATTTACAGTCACTTCTATCAGATGCTGCACTGTGTATCAACCTAGTATGTGCAAACATAACCTGGGATGCTGTGTTGTGTTTGTTAAGGTCAGGCAGTGAATTATTTGAAGATGAGATGCAAAGCTGCAAAAACATTACACAGGGTTGATGAAGCAATGGTTCCTGTAGGACAATGGTCAATTGGAAACATATTATGTTCCCATATATTGTTTACATAGAACTGTGTTAGTGAGGTTTATGATGGCTCTGAAGAATTCCAACACTACTTTGCATGAGTGTGCTGTTGTGCTTCATGTTGACATTTACAGGCATGAGTGGTGGCACATAACAGTCTCTATCAAGATAAGGTATCTTTTTGTAATTAACCCAATGAATGGGCTGGATGTAGACGCATATTTCTGCATTATGGAAGCTTCATTTACATAAAAGGTTTCATATTTTATGAAGCACTCTGTTATCAGTGGTGTGCCATATGTGATGCACCGGAAATGGAGATTAATTGTTGGCTTTAAATTGTTGAATGCATGGTATCTTCATACTTCTGATTGTGTTTGGTGTAGGCATGGGTATTCAAACACAGAGATGTGTAAACAGGCAGAATACAGTGCTGTGGTCAACAATGCCTTATAAGACAACAAATGTGTGGCACAGTTGTTAGATTGGTTACTGTTGCTACAATGGCAGGTTATCAAGATTTAAGTGAGATTGAAGATTGTGTTATAGTTGGCACAAAAGTAATATAATACAGCATCTCTGAGGTAGTGATGAAGTGGGGATTTTCCCATATGACCATTTCATGAGTGTACTATGAATATCAGGATTCCAGTAAAACATCAAACCTCGGACATCACTGTGGCCAGAAAAAGATCCTGCAAGAAGGGACCAATGACAACTGAAGAGAATTGTTCAGCATGATAGAAGTGCAACCCTTTTGCAAACTGCTGCCGATTTCAATGCTGGGACAGCAACAAGTGTCAGCACATGAACCATTTAATGAAACATATGATATGGGTTTTGTGTAACAAGATGTTAGTCAGTGAGTTTTGGTGTGGCGAGTTGTTAAGCAGTTGTTAAGCAGATGTGAAACTGTTACGTTCAAATGACTGAATTGCACCAGAATGGAGGTTGATTTGTGGAAATATGAAAAGAAGAAAATAAAATAGATGATGACTTAATCATGCAGTATCCAAATGGTCAATATGAACCTAATTACATTGCCTAGATATAAGATAATTATTGTTTTCAGCAAGCCATGTGGTCAACAGCCCATACTTTTGAGAAAGAGCCATCAGAATGAAATGAGTACATTGTAGTATTTTAATTTTTCTTTCAAAATTCCTTCTTGTGTAAAATGTTTGCACACACTTAGTGATATTATTCCTGAAAAAGTGCATGTGAACCTTTGAAGATTTTTATTAGCAACAAAGGAGGAGTTCATAACACCATTTACAAAAAAGTGCAGAAAATGCAGAGAATTAGAGATTGGTTCCTTTCTGTCTTCTTTTTCAAAAATAGTAGAAACTCTTATGAAAAACAAACTTATGGGTTATCTACGAAAACTGCAGATTCTGTGCAAAGAAATGTTTGGTTTCAGTTCTGTTCAGAGAACAGAAGCTGCTGAAGAAAATTTACAAAAGTAATTTTAAAATACTTTCTTTGATTAGCAACGAAATAAATAACAACTGTTTTTCCAATCTCTCACAAGAATATTGAGAAAGGTTATGGCAGCCATGCTGAGCAGTTGTTTGTGCTCCGTTCAGTGACTGGTACCATTTTCATCAGGTGTTTTGGGGAACTATTACCAAGTTTTCTTTTTAGTGTAATCTACTAGATATTTTACCTGCAATTAGTTAGCAACAAGTGTCAAAGCATTGTCGCTGGGAGATTTCTTTCAGCACTATTTTTAAGATGGAAACTAATGATGAAATCCCAGTCAATACTGGCCAATGGTCGGCTATCACTTTGCATATGAGTCACAACATAAAGACTGTTATGATGCACCCTCCGTCAAGAGTGTTAATTACAAATAAGCATCAACTGAGTACCATCAAAACGTGCTCTCAAGATCACTGTCCTCGGAATGATCAGATGGAGATAGATCAGCACTCATCAAGTTCAGCTGTCTTGTCTCAGTGTCTGACAAACAGCACCCAGTGACAAAAGGCAAGACACCGATCACTATCACCCCAACAGGCAGCAGCTCCGGATGCAAATGTTCTCAAGAAGGCAAAGGCAAGTGAAAAGCACAGTAGTAATGTTGAAGGGGACATAAATATGGTAGATATTAAAAATGTTGCATACACTGTGGAAGTTCTAGAAGTAGACAGTAACTTGAGTGTAAATATAGGAGGCAGGAATTGCAATAAGCAGCCTCCTTCCCAAAAGTCTGTTAGTCATAAAAACTTGCACAATCTAGTGACCACAATGTTACCTCCTACAGGAAATAATAATTGGTAATGTAGGAAAGTTACATTCGATGGCTCTTGGAAGAATGTTATTTACAGAAAGTAATAACTTAAGACAAGAAATAGTTAATATCTCAGCTATTGGTAGAAACAGGTATAATATTGAAACCAAAACAGGGCAGTCTGCAAACAGGTTGCAGTTGTTTGATGTTTTTTTCAGCTGAAGAATAGGGAGGCTTACATTCCAAATTTCCTAACAAAGAGAAGGAGAGTTATCTGTGATGCTGATATTGTATTATCCCACTGAGATATCCTTGCAGAAATAAAGTCGGAATTTTTAGTAACCGATGTATGAAGGTTCACAAAGAAGGTAATAGAAAATGGAGAGCTGAAAGTATTTCCCACACCAAAATTTGTTGTAACATTTAAGTCTCAACAATGTATGTGTATTTGTGTAGTATATGATGCCCTGTTGCACCATATGTCCAGTCAGTTTTGCAATGTCACAATTGCCTTAGAAACTTCCATTTAAGTTTGCAATGTCGTAGTAGTGTCTGCTGTGCCAAATGCATGGGAGCCCATGAGACCTCACAGTGCTCACATGCCAGAGAGTCCAGGTGTTGGCATTGCAATGGAAACCATCTCACTACTGATCGCTGTTGCCCAATTTATCAGCAGCACATGGAAGCAAAGTGCAGCGAAGCCTATGGCACTTCTTACACAACTACTGTCTCATCACTGCAACCATGATTTGCACAGACTACTGCTGGGGTTTCTGCAACATAAGAGCTCTCTCCTAGTGACTGGTCTAAAATATGTGAGAAACCAAAAGGTTTGAACATGATGGACAAAAGGTTACAACAGGGACCTAAGCATGCAGTTATGTTGATTCCAGCGCCTAGGTATTACAAAAATAAACCATTTATTCGCAGTCCATACAAGCAGGGTTATTCTGATATGTTATACGAATTTCAGGGTCCACAGAACACAATACAAAACAATTGATATCCTCCCACTCCTCTGGCAACATCTTATACTGGTTGAGAAACTACTATTAACAGCCTTTGTGCTTTAATAATGCAGATCTTTATTTCTCTTAAAAATGAAACAGATATGGTAATGACACAGGTTCTTACATGTAATACTGTTGAAGACTTCTGCAAATCTGACAATAGCTTTTTAGATACTCCAGTGGAATACATGGTCAGCAATATCGAACAGAGAAGGTCTTTATCAGGAGCTTAGTAGCAACCACACATACTGGTAGCTTGTATTTGCAGAACTTGGTTTCAGCCAATCCAACGAATACAATTCAAAGGATATGCTCTTCCCATAAATGAAAGAGATGATGGAAAAGAGGAGTAGTAGCCATTTTGATTAGAGAGACAGTTAAGTTTAAAAAATTGGACATCACTGTTACGACAACAGAATTCCAGGTAGTTGCTGTTGTGATTTACACTCCTAACGGTGTATTCACCATAATCACCATTTATAAACCACCTAAGAGTAAAATACTAGATCTTTCACTGGATCAGATTGTAGTCCAGTTTCAAACACCATTTTTCCTTAGTGCAGACTTCAATGCTTCAATGCACACCATTCACTATGAGGTTGCGAAATAGATGATGTGGATGGCAGAGAGTTAGTTACACTTTTTGAAAAGTTCAATTTGATTCTTCTAAATGATGGTTCTCCCCTATGATACATAACCCAAAAAGACAACCGTTGGTCATAGATTTGACATTGTGCTCTGTTGACTTCAACCGCGTAATGGAATGGACACTCAAACAAGACCCTTTTGGCTCAGAACATTTCACTCTGGAAATAACAATAGACTTACCTATAAATACAGTAGAAATTATCTACTCAAACAGCAGGTGGAAAATAAAGGATGCTGACTGGCCAAAGTATACTGCAATAGTCCAGTTGAATCTTTTAACAATTTGTTTGCTCCAAAAGAGGCCTACTGACAGCTAATTTCAATTATTGAAGACGCTGCAACAATTTCCATTCAAAGAAAAAAGGAAGTCATCGTTTTGAAGCAATGGCCCCCAGTCTGGTGGACACCAGAGAGCTCTAGAGTCATATCACAGTGCACATTTGCGTACAGTAACTTCTTTAAAGAACAAAATGTAGAAAACTTCATTGCATATCAGAAAATAGCAGTGAAAGTTTGAAGGCAATACGGACTGTAAAAAGAATAGCTGGAAACATTTCTGTGAATCTTTAAATAACAATGTTAGTATTGCTAATGTTTGAAAGAAATTAAGATTTTTCTGGTCTTCCACAAGGAGCTATCCTCAGCCCTCTACCCTTTGCACTGTATACTAAAGAGCTGGCAAGGATTATCCCTTTTCCAGTTAAAATCCCAGTATGCAGATGATATTTGTTTGTATGTGTTGACCAAAGGAATGGATTAGGCTGTGTGTGAGCTATCAAATTCGATGGGCACACTGGATCGAACATTACATAACTGTGGGTTACTGATTTCGGTAGAAAAATCAGTACTTGTTCCTTTCATGAACCAAACTATGCCAGGCTGCTTGAATAGTGTAAGTCTTTCTGATCATAAAATACCACTAAAATCCCAGATGAGGTTTCTTGGTGTTCTCTTTGATTCCAGAATGAGTTGGATACCTCATATTCAAACTGTCATCAGTACATGTGAGAAAGCATTGAACCTTATCAGACCAGTGACAAGAGTATGGTGGGGGGCTCACCCCAACACTCTGCTCACTCACTACCATACATTGATACATTCCCATATAGATTATATTAGATTAGATTAGTTTTTCATTCCATAGATCCGTGCTGAGGAGATCCTCATGGATGTGAAACAAGTCAATTTTTTAAATTATTTTTTTTAAGCTGAAATAACAATAGTAATAGTATGAGTACATACAATACATCATTTTTTAAGCTGAAACGACAGTACTAATAGTATGAGTATATACAATACATCATTTGTTTCTATTAAAAAAATCATCAATGGAGTAGAAGGAGTTGGCCACTGGTAAGTCTTTCAGGCTCCTTTTAAACTGATCTTTATTTGTAACTAAATTTTTTATGTTTACTGGCGAATTATTGAAGATAAGTGTTCCTGAGTAGTGGACCCCTTTTTGACCTAAATTAAGTGCTTTTAAGTCCTTGTGCAGATCATTTTTGTTCCTGGTATCATATGTATGAACTGAGCTGTTTGTTGGAAAAAGAAATATATTATTTAGGACAAATTTCATTAAGGAGTAAATATACTGAGAGACAGTAGACTATGGATGCATGGTCTATCACACTGCTGCTAACAAGTACCTACTACTACTGGATTAACTGCAGTACAGAAGCTTATGCATCTGCATATGCATTCTTCTCCCACCAATGCCCTTCTCCTAAAGCATCAAAAATGCCTTTTTATATTCACAGAACAATGATGTGTGATCATTATATCTTACAGCAGATGGCAGATACTAAACATCCACTGATAAAAAAGTGTGAAACGCTCTCTCAAATTGGGAATAACAGAGATGTCAGGAAACAGCAGTTTTATATCTACAAGCAGTATGAAGGCTGGAAAAATCTCCAGAAGAAAGTATATCAAAGTGAGGTTCTTCCAATGTTCCTATATGATTATCATAGCTCTTATCATGATATTCCTGTATCATACATTGACTATTCCAGCAAAGGGAAAGGATATGGGCAGTTTTCACCAACATCGCACCTGGCAGAAAAGTGGCCAGGTTATCTTAAACTATATACAGATGGCTCAAAAATGGGGATGGGAAATCATACTGGATGTGCTTTCTTCTGTTCAGAATCTGCAGAAGAAAGGAAGTTTTAACTACCATGTGATGCTTCCATATTTCTTGCTGAAACTTTTGCTATTATAGAGGCAATAAAATATGCAAGACCTCTCAAAATAACCAAGGTCGTAATAATCATTGACTCTCAAAGCATTCTAAAATCCATTAGTTACAGGAATTGGTGCAAAAGAACTAGTAAATACACCTTCGACATAGTGGATCATTATCACAAAGCTAAGAAGACTGGCTAAATTATAGAATTTTGATGGGTCAAATCACATTCTGGCATTCTATACAATGACAAAGCAGATCAACTAGCAAGAGGTGTGATTGACAGTGGAAGACCTATGGGTATTAAACTCCCATACACAGAGTACCTCCTAAAAGTAAAACAATAGGCAATTCTCTCATGGCAGGAAGAATGGAATGAAAGCCAACAAACAAGAGGTAAAAGCTATGCATATATACTTACATTCATACCAAGACAGACATGGTTTGTGAACTTCAAACATTCAAGGAAAATTATAACATCCATCGTGAGAATGTGTCTCAGTCATGGATCTTTGTCTCCCCACCTATATAGTATTGGTGTATCAGAGACACCCTATTGTCAATGTGAGGAGGAAACAATTGTGGAGGGATAGTATGGTGGGAGTGGTGGACAGTGAAGTGCTGCAGGTTAGACAGAGGACACAGGAGAGGTGAATAAAATCCTGAAGTCGAAAAACTTTTGCCGTTATGGATTGATATAGAGGCAGGGTGGATTAATATTTCTGCATGGGACTTCCAGTGACTTATTGAGTCCACACCACATGGAGTTACTGCACTATGCCGTGCAAGGAGATCCATCATGATATTAGTAGGTATCCCATGACTCTTGACTCTTCAGTGTAATTTAGTCATCAGTAGACAAAGCCAATAATAATATTGACTTGTTTGCAGACCTTAACATTTTGAAATACTCATACCATGTTCTAGGACTTTTCCTTAAGCTGTATCATGCCTCAAATAACTTACAAACTCTGTATGTTCCTTCCTTGCATTTAGGAGATTGCTTCACATACATTTCTGAGAAAACTTTACCATTAAGAAATGCAATCTGTAGATCAATTTTTCTACAATTAAACCTTTTGGACAACAGAATGGAACAAAACTTTCAAAGTTCACATCATAGCTACTGGAAAATAAATATCATCCAGAATTTGTGTTTGTTGAAAGCCACTTAAAACTGTTCTTGCTTTACAAGTGTTATCTGATTTTCTTGAAAAACCCACTTTAAATGAGAACATTTATATTCACTGGTTTAATTATTAGTTTCCACATTTCATTTTTATTTAAACTTTCAATTTTCTTATCCATTCGTTGCTTCCAAATTTCTGACTCAATACTATTCATCACCTCCCCAAAGTTTTCTGGGCTGTCAACAATACAGAAGTTTACATAAATGAAGCTACTCTTTCCATAATCATTAAATCTATCAGGCATTCTACATTCTCTAGTTGCCCTTTTTTATTTATGTTTTTGTTTATGATTGCTTGGACAGCCTTCAATGCACCTTTCTTAAATTTTGCTCATTTACTGATTCATTGTTTGTGCTTTTGCACTTAGAAGCACTAAAATCTTTACTCCCTGAATAAGAGTCATTAATATCAATACATCTGACATCATCTTTCACAGTATCCGCATGTGTGGCAAAAATAACTTTTGGTTGTTAATCAATATTCTGTATCCTACTTCACTGAGATGATGATGATGATTCTGAGGTCCCATACTTCGAGGAGCATAGGGGACAATGTGGGAGACTCACACTGCCGACTAGGCAAGGTCTTAGCGGAGGTGGTTTGCCATTGCCTTCCTCAGACTGTAATGGGGATGAATGATGATGATGAGGACGACATAACACCCAGTCATCTCAGGGCAGGGAAAATCCCTGAGCCAGCCAGGAATCGAACCTGGGACCCCGTATGTGGGAAGCAAGAATGCTACCATGAGCTATGGACCTGTACTCTATTAATATTCCCAAATCTGCTTTACAATGTCACTTTGACTTTCTCAGTTGTTCTGGCACACATACAAAAACACTACTTCTATACAATTTTAAATATTTAATATTAAGTTCCTTCCCAAACAATATCTCACAAAAAGTTTCCCTTTCAATAGTATTAGCTAAAGCTCTGCTTTTAAGGTATGCAGCTGCTCAAAACATTTCTAGCTAAAACATCCTATCTAATCTGACATGAATCTTGACATATCCACAATTGACCTATTGTGTCTTCCAACGCCAGTATTTAATTCATGTATGTAAGGAGGACAGGCATTTAGGATGATTCTTTTCTCTCTTAGAATTTGATACACACTAGAATTTAACTATTCTTTCCCATTTATCAGTTAAATCTTAAATTTTGGAAACATATTCCACAAAAAGCCATATATTTGACTTTTAGATTTGATAGTGTAGACTGTAGCTGCTTTGTTATAATCATAAATAAAAGTGAGGAAAAAATATTTCCCCATGCCGACCTGGAGTTGAGTGAAGCCCATTCAGATAATTGTGAATAGACTGTAATGCTTCTTTTGCTTTGATTCTACTGTTTTCAAAATGTAAATTGTGCATTTTGCTTTCAATGCAAACTTTACACTTCATAAATTCTGATTCTAAATCTGCTTCCAATCCATCTGCTATACAATGTTTACACAATGTCTTCAAATCATTAAAAGTTACATGTCCAAGTGTATGATGCCATTTCTCCTTTAGTGATAAACTCTCCTTATTACTCACACTGATTGTATTAATCTCTTTCTTGTAAATTTTCGTTGTCATTTTATGCAGCCTATCTTCTTTCAAAACAATTGCAAGTATGTTATTGTCTTTATCAAAAATCTTCTAGATATTGCGTACAGACACAATTTTGTGTGTTTCTGTAACTTTAGCACCACTTACCAAATTTATGTCCATGATTTTAATTCCAAATACGTTTTTAATTTCAAGTGAAATCATGTCATCATAAACTGTAAGATAACTAATTTTATTTCCTACTTTGGAGTTTGCAAAACTTTATGATCCATTAATTTTACAATCACAGGTTGTTTTAAGGTTAAGCACGCGGAAAAATAATGTTCATTATGAACAATACAATCTGTGCAACCACTGTCCAATAACCTAACAGTCTGTGCATTGTTACCTGACTCAACATTATTACTTACCATTGCAGATAGCACCTCTCTTGCAAAACTGCTCATGCCAGTTCCTTTCTATTGATATCCTTGGCATCCTGGATGATGACTGCCTCTTGAGATATAATGTTTACTTTCACAATGTGACCAATTGTTGTTGTCCTCACTGTGCTGATTGGTTTGCCTATGTTGCCAAATGCTGCAACTTCTTCCTTGATGATGTCCACCACATATCCATGAATCTCTGCTTGTTTCCAACTGGCAGCAATTCTTGAAATGTCCTGATTTGCCACATCTGCAACACAGCTGCTCCTGGTAGCCCATACTGGTTTCCTTTTCAGCATGAAATACATTGGATTTTACACTCTTTCATTTCCATCCTTGTCTTTTAAATCCATAACTTAACATTTACTTTAACGTAGTCAGCTGTCTTCAGCTGTCTGATCTTCTACTTTCAAAACATTGATCAAGTCCCTGATACAGCTCAGGATTCCAGCAGGATTCTCAATATGTAGTTTGGCTTTTCCTTGGCATTCACTTTTGTACCTGCCAATTTTAATTTGTTCAGCATTTTTCCAAAATACTACAGAATGTTGCCGTGTCACTATAGTCTTTGCCCAACTTGTTTCTGTAGTGCTGTTGATTCTTTGGAATATAGTTTATCAAACTACTTCACTATCTCAAATTGTGGTTTCCTAATCACTCATGAAACCTAGATGCTTGTTCAAGACTGCTCTGTATATGTAGTTCATTGCAGTCAGATTTTCTTCATGCTTAGTGTCCACCTTATCTGTGCTCATTTTCATTCTTGAAGCCACTATATAGCATTTTTTCATTTTCAGATAGATTTTCATTTTTTGTTTCCAGTTCCCATAGTGTTCTCCATCAAACACTGGTATCTTAATGCCAGCCATGTCCAATTTCACACAAAGCATGCTTTTTGAATAACAATCTTCTTTTTAGATGATAGCTGATCATTATTATTCTGAATGACACTCTTGTTTTTTAGTCTACAATCGTGGACTGCTATCACATTAATAATGTTTATTTAGAAAAAGGTAAATACAAATTCATCTTTCTTTACACAGTGAAGACATTCATGGCTTAAAACTAAATGAGTAACTGCTGTGCAGTTAAACACAACATTCATAGTTGAGATCCCTGTCAACACAGTCACTACAATTGATGTAAAAGCATCACATCCGAAGAATAGTGATGACACTCATCCAATGAAAGTTGTCTATGGAAGAATGAGTAGATAAAGAAATATATAACTGTTCTGCATAATTCAATATAGGACTGAGAACTGATAAACAAACACCTCATGTGAGTGCTTACTTCCAGGCTGTGGCTAAACACCAATATGTACACCAGGACAAAACACAACCAGTGACTTCAACAGCTGCTTCAGTAATCATGTCACTCACATTCTCCTTACCTTCCAAAACCATTTTCTTTTAGCTACCTCTATCCTCACAATCTGTCTGGACTGAATGTCATCTAGTCTCCTTCTCATTTATTTACTCTTACCTAACTTTTACGTTCCTGCTTTTTTCACATCACAGTTTCCCAATCAAAATCTTGTACTTATCATTTCCCACATCCTAATAACATTCAAGGTTTATACGATAATGATGCTCTACAAAAAAAGAAATCTAAGGTGTAGTTATTGGTAAAACTTTGTAATCATTAGGTGCATTTGTCAGTCAGAAGAAGTGGACTATTTTATGCTTCCTTTTTGTTTGTTTTTATATGATTCTTTGCTAGAATTATGTTATGAAAATTTACTTTTACATGTTTCTTTCCTGGGCAAAGTGTTCTAGTTTTTGTGTATTTATTTTTCTCTTCTTCTTGTGCTAAATTAGGCACAGTCACCTCAGTCCAGGGACATGTTTACAATATGGCTACCGCACTTCATGTTACATTTTCTATTTGCTTATAACATTTATATTTTCACTTACTTTACTTCCTGTCACCATACATGTACAGTCAATAAGGACATCATCCTATAAAACCCCCACAGTAAAAAGAGCTATGTAAATTTACAATAGTCTTCCACATAAAGTAAAAGACATATCATCATTCATACTCTTTTGTAAGCTACTGCAGGACAGAGAGAGAGAGAGAGAGAGACAGAGAGAGAGAGAGAGAGAGAGAGAGAGAGAGAGAGAGAGAGAGAGAGAGAGAGAGAGAGAGAGAGAGAGTGAGAGGGGGGGGGAGGGGGAGGGAAACATTCCACGTGGGAAAAATATATCTAAAGACAAAGATGATGTGACATACCAAACGAAAGTGCTGGCAGGATGATAGACACACAAACAAACACAAACATACACGCAAAATTCAAGCTTTCACAACCAACAGTTGCTGCATCAGGAAAGAAGGAAGGAAAGGGAAAGACAAAAAGATTTGGGTTTTAAGGGAGAGGGTAAGGAGTCATTCCAGTCCCGGGAGAGGAAAGACTTACGTTAGGGGGAAAAAGGAACAGGTATACACTTGCATACACACACATATCCATCCGCACATACACAGACACAAAAATGTCTGCTTGTGTGTCTATCAACCTGCCAGCACTTTCATTTGGTAAGTCACATCATAATATATATATAATAGAGGGAAACATTCCACGTGGGAAACATATATCTAAAAACAAAGATGACGTGACTTACCACACAAAAGCGCTGGCAGGTTGATAGACACACAAACAAACACAAACATACACACAAAATTCAAGCTTTCGCAACCAATGGTTGCTTCTTCAGGAAAGAGGGAAGGAGAGGGAAAGATGAAAGGATGTAGCCTTTTAAGGGAGAGAGTAAGGAGTCATTCCAATCCTGAAAGCGGAAAGACTTACCTTAAGGGCAAAAAAGGACAGGTATACACTCACACACATATCCATCCGCACATACACTGACACAAGCAGACATTTGTAAAGGCAAAGAGTTTGGGCAGAGATATCAGTCGGGGTGGAAGTACAGAGGCAAAGATGTTGAATGACAGGTGAGGTATGAGCAGCGGCAACTTGAAATTAGCGGAGGTTGAGGCCTAAGCTTTCTATGTGGGAATGACCAGCAACAAACTATCCATTCACATGAATGGATACAGGCAGACAGTGTTTGTTGGTAATGAGGATCACCCTGTGGCTAAACATGCCTTGGTGCATGGCCAGCACATCTTGGCACAGTGTTACACCGTCTGAGTTATCTGGATACTTCCCACTAACACCAACCTATCCGAACTCCGGAGATGGGAACTTGCCCTTTAATATATCCTCTCTTCTCGTTATCCACCAAGCTTCAATCTCTGCTAATTTCAAGTTGCCGCCGCTCATACCTCACCTGTCATTCAAAAACATCTTTGCCCCTGTACTTCCGCCTCTACTGACATCTCTGCCCAAACTCTTTGCCTTTACAAATGTCTACTTGTGTGTGTGTGTGTGTGTGTGTGTCCTTTTTTCCCCCTAAGGTAAGTCTTTCCACTCCCGGGACTGGAATGACTCCTTACCCTCTCCCTTAAAACCCACATCCTTTCGTCTTTCCCTCTCCTTCCCTCTTTCCTGATGAAGCAACCGTTGGTTGTGAAAGCTTGAATTTTGTGTGTATGTTTGTGTTTGTTTGTATGTCTATCAGCATGCCAGCACTTTCGTTTGGTAAGTCACATCATCTTTGTTTTTAGATATATTTTTCCCACGTGGAATGTTTGAAACTTCCACATGGGAAAAATATATTAAAAACAAAGATCCCAAGACTTACCAAGCAGGAAAGCGCCGGTAGATAGGCACAATAAATAAAACACACAAACACACACACAGAATTTCGAGCTTTCACAACCTGCGGCTGCTTCGTCAGGAAAGAGGGAAGGAAAAGGAAAGATGAAAGGATGTGGGTTTTAAGGGAGAGGGTAAAGAGTCATTCCAATCCCGGGAGCGGAAAGACTTACCTTAGGGGGAAAAAAGGAGGAAAGGATAGGTATATACTCGCGCACACACACACACACACACACACACACACACACACACACACACATATCCATCCTTACATACACAGACACAAGCAAAAATATTTAAAGGCAAAGAGTATGGGCAGAGATGTAAGTCGAGGCGGAAGTGTGGAGGCAAAGATGATGTTGAATGACAGGTGAGGTATGAGTGGCGGCAACTTGAAATTAGCGGAGATTGAGGCTTGGTGGATAAAGAGAAGAGAGGATATATTAAAGGGCAAGTTCCCATCTCCGGATTTCGGATAGGTTGGTGTTGGTGGGAAGTATCCAAATAACTCAGACGGTGTAACACTGTGCCAAGATGTGCTGGCCATGCACCAAGGCATGTTTAGCCACAGGGTGATCCTCATTACCAACAAACACTGTCTGCCTGTGTCCATTCATGTGAATGGACAGTTTGTTCCTGGTCATTCCCACATAGAAAGCATCACAGTGTAGGCAGGTCAGTTGGTAAATCACGTGGGTGCTTTCACACGTGGCTCTGCCTTTGATCGTGTACACCTTCCGTGTTACAGGACTGGAGTAGGTGGTGGTGGGAGGGTGCATGGGACAGGTTTTACACCGGGGGCGGTTGCACGGGTAGGAGACAGAGGGTAGGGAAGGTGGTTTGGAGATTTCATAGGGATGAACTAAGAGGTTACAAAGGTTAGGTGGACGGCAGAAAGACACTCTTGGTGGAGTAGGGATGATTTCATGAAGGATGGATCTCATTTCGGGGCAGGATTTTAGGAAGTTGTATCCCTGCTGGAGAGCCACATTCAGAGTCTGAGCCAGTCCCGGGAAGTATCCTATCACAAGTGGGGCACTTTTGGGGTTCTTCTGTGAGAGTTTCTGGGTTTGAGGGGATGAGGAATTGGCTCTGGTTATATGCTTCTGTACCAGGTCGGGAGGGTAGTTGCGGGATGCGAATGCTGTTTTCAGGTTGTTGGTGTAATAGTCCAGGTATTCAGGACTGGAGCAGATTCGTTTGCCACGAAGGCCTAGGTTGTAGGGAAGGGACCGTTTGATATGGAATGGGTGGAAGCTGTTATAATGGAGGTACTGTTGCTTGTTGGTGGGTTTGATGTGGACGGATGTGTGAAGCTGGCTATTGGACAGATGAAGGTCAACGTCAAGGAAAGTGGCATGGGATTTGGAGTAGGACCAGGTGAATCTGATGGAACCAAAGGAGTTGAGGTTGGAGAGGAAATTCTGGAGTTGTTCTTCACTGTGAGTCCAGATCATGAAGATGTCATCAATAAATATGTACCAAACTTTGGGTTGGCAGGCTTGGGTAAACAAGAAGGCTTCCTCTAAGTGACCCATAAATAGGTTGGCATACGAGGGGGCCATCCTGGTACCCATGGCTGTTCCCTTTAATTGTTGGTATGTCTGGCCTTCAAAGGTGAAGAAGTTGTGGGTCAGGATGAAGCTGGCTAAAGTGACGAGGAAAGAGGTTTTAGGTAGGGTGGCAGATGATTGGCATGAAAGGAAGTGCTCCTCTGCAGCGAGGCCCTGGATGTATGGGATATTTGTGTACACGGAAGAGGCATCAATGGCTACAAGGATGCTTTCCGGGGGTAACAGACCGAGTAAGGATTCCAGGCGTTTTACACCAACAACCTGAAAACAGCTTTCGCATCCCGCAGCTACCCTCCCGACCTGGTACAGAAGCAAATAACCAGAACCACTTCCTCATCCCCTCAAACCCAGAAACTCTCACAGAAGAACCCTAAAAGTGCCCCACTTGTGACAGGATACTTCTCGGGACTGGCTCAGACTCTGAATGTGGCTCTCCAGCAGGGATACGACTTCCTAAAATCCTGCCCCGAAATGAGATCCATCCTTCATGAAATCCTCCTAACTCCACCAAGATTGTCTTTCTGCCATCCAGCTAACATTTGTAACCTCTTGGTTCATCCCTATGAAATCCACATACCAACTGCCCTGCCCTCTGGCCCCTACCCTTGTAACCACCCCTGGTGTAAAACCTGTCCTATGCACCCTCCCACCACCACCTACTCCAGTCCTGTAACCCGGAAGGTGTGCACGATCAAAGGCAGAGCCACGTGTGAAAGCACCCACATGATTTACCAACTGACCTGCCTACACTGTGACGCTTTCTATGTGAGAATGACCAGCAACAAACTGACCATTCGCATGAATGGACAATGGCAGACAGTGTTTGTTGGTAATGAGGACCACCCTGTGGCTAAACATGCCTTGGTGCACAGCCAGCACATCTTGGCACAGTGTTACACCGTCCGTGTTACCTGGATACTTCCCACCAACACCAACCTATCCGAACTCCACAGATGGGAACTCACCCTTCAGTATATGCTCTCTTCTCGATATCCGCCAGGCCTCAACCTCCGCTAATTTCAAGTTGCCACCGCTCATACCTCACCTGTCTTTCAACAACTTCTTTGCCTCTGTACTTCCGCCCCAACTGACATCTCTGCCCGAACTCTTTGCCTTTACAAATGTCTGCTTGTGTCTGTGTATGTGCGGATGGATATGTGTGTGTGTGCGAGTGTACACCTGCCCTTCCCCCCCCCCCCCCCCCCCCCCCTCCTAAGGTAAGTCTTTCCACTCCCGGGATTGAAATGACTCCTTGCCCTCTCCCTTAAAACCCACATCCTTTTGTCTTTCCCTCTCCTTCCCTCTTTCCTGAAGAAGCAACCGTCGGTTGCGAAAGCTAGAAATTCTGTGTGTGTGTTTGTGTGTTTTATTTATTGTGACTGTCTACTGGCGCTTTCCCTTTAATTGTTGGTATGTCTGGCCTTCAAAGGTGAATAAGTTGTGGGTCAGAATGAAGCTGGCTAAGGTGACGAGGAAAGAGGTTTTAGGTAGGGTGGCAGGTGATCGACGTGATAGGAAGTGCTCCATTGCAGCGAGGCCCTGGACGTGCGGGATATTTGTGTATAGGGAAGTGGCATCAATGGTTACAAGGATGGTTTCTGGGGGTAACAGGCTGGGTACGGATTCCAGGCATTCAAGAAAGTGGTTGGTGTCTTTGATGAAGGATGGGAGACTGCATGTAATGGGTTGAAGGTGTTGATCTACGTAGGCAGAGATACGTTCTGTGGGGGCTTGGTAACCAGCTACAATGGGGTGGCCAGGATGTTTGGGTTTGTGAATTTTAGGAATTAGGTAGAAGGTAGGAGTGCGAGGTGTCGGTGGGGTCAGGAGTTTTATGGAGTCAGGTGAAAGGTTTTGTAGGGGCCCTAAGGTTCTGAGGATTCCTTGAAGCTCTGCCTGGACATCAGGAATGGGATTACCTTGGCAAACTTTGTATGTAGAGTTGTCTGAAGGCTGACGCAGTCCCTCAGCCATATACTCCCGACGATCAAGTACCACGGTTGTGGAGCCCTTGTCAGCCGGAAGAATGATGATGGATCGGTCAGCTTTCAGATCACGGATAGCTTGGGCTTCAGCTGTGGTGATGTTGGGAGTAAGATTAAGGTTTTTCAAGAAAGATTGAGAGGCAAGGCTGGAAGTGAGAAATTCCTGGAAGGTTTGGAGAGGGTGATTTTGAGGAAGAGGAGGTGGGTTCCGCTGTGATGGAGGATGGAACTGTTGTATATATCCACGTGGGAAAAATATATCTAAAAACAAAGATGATGTGACTTACCAAACAAAAGCACTGGCAGGTCTATAGATACACAAACAAACACAAACATTCACACAAAATTCAAGCTTTCGCAAGCAATGGTTGCTTCTTCAGGAAAGGTACAAGCAGCTTCCAACGTAGGCACAAACATATGATCAGTTCAATGTGTATGTATGCAATGGGTAGACAATAACAAGCATAATTTCCATTACAACAGCTCATACTGCTCAATTCTCAGTTACGTGCTTGGAAGCTATTAGTGAAGGCTGGTGGGTAATAAAGGACCTGGGCCCTCACTCTCTTATTTTACATAGTGCTCTCTGAATGTAGAATGTACAATCTACATTCTACATTCTGTTTGTGCTTCATGTCCCAATAAATGATATTTTAAAATCCACACAACATCATTTAAGGGACACTCAATTTTCTACAATGGAAAAAAGAAATACTTCATAAATTATAATAGCAAAATTTATGCACTCAATATGTGTGTCTATATGTAGACTTTTACTTCTGCAGGAAACTGAATAATCAGTTATCTGCCTTTCATGGTTTTCCCGCTCTACATAACAGTCACACACTGTCATTAATGCTGTTTATTACGTTTGTCTGACACATCAAAATGTGAAACTTTACCAACTGTATAATAAATATAAATGTTTACACCTCAGATTAGGAAAGTATTCCTTTGAAACAATTCACAAAGGTTGTGCGCCCATGTTTGATGAAAATATTTATTAAAGTATTCGATTTTATTTAGTTATTAGTTATATGAAATAAAATAGCACAATTATTTTCAAGAATTAAAGATGACTACTCACCAACCATATCCAAACTCCCACGAACTACAACTCTCTGGTAATGAAGTGATGAAGATCTTTCCAAAGAAATGTCTAATATGGCAATGTCTTCCAAGTCTTTCCTGCAAGAAATCATTCCATAATCTACTAAGCATAATAATGAAAACGGACACAAGGTATCCTGCAGAAGTCTCTTTAACAATCTCAGCAGATTTGCTGCTACAAATCAATGTATATACTCACTGGTGATTTTTCTAGCCAGAAACAATGATTAAAAAAAAACTATTACATTCACAAGCCTAACACAAGAGAGGGGAAAAATTTCCACCAAGGCTCTGCAACTCTCTGCAAAAGTCTGAAGAGGAGTAACTAAGTCACAAATAAAAGCATATAACAAGCTTCCTATTAAAATAAAAAAGGAAATTAACAACATGTAGGTATTCAAAAGGAAACTACAAACATTCCTTAGAGAACAAACTTATTATAAAATGAATGAATTCCTAGAGTAATAAGGCATTCTTCTGAGTAAAAATAGAGGAAACCACTTACATAAAAAAGCCCTTTTAAAAGAAAATCTTTACCTAAGTCATGAAGACAAAATTGTATATTCCTGATGTAAATTGCAGTGATGAAATGTAAATCTATTTATATCATAGGTTAAAATGTCTGCTATCATTTATTCTACACTATTAAGTATTCACTAAAACTTACTTATGTGATGAAGATAAAAATCTTGTATTTTAATTTAAATCATAATGACAGAATGTAAATTTAATTGTTTATTTGTTGAACTGGAATATGTACTTCTGTTTAGTTTGCTCTTTAAGCATTCACTTGAACTTGTACTATTAAAATGCAGCTTGTAATGTTGTCCACAACTAATGGTTCCTCAAAAATATATATTTGGATGATATATAAAATGCTCATAAAATTTTGTTTCATTTTTCTTGATTTGTTCTATATTAGAGAGGAGAGGGAGGAAAGAAAGGGAAGAAGGGAAAGTGGATTCAGTTACTCACAACCCAGGTTACGAAGCAACAGGGAGGGTAGCAAGGATGGAGGCATGGTTGTCAGAGAGAAGCCAAAGATATCCTACTGTAAGTACTGTGCCAGCTTCAAACCAAAGAGGATGCATACAGAAGTAAAGAGGTATATAGTATAAAGATAAACACAGCTATGTAGGATGAAAAGATGCGGGAATGGCTAAATAGGAAAGGGAAAGAGGAGAAGACTGAGTAAATGGGAGTGAGGTTATTTAATGTAGGTTCAGTCCAGGGGGATGGTGGGATGAAAGGATGTGTTGGAGTGCAAGTTCCCATCTCTGCAGTTCAGAGGGACTGGTGTTGGGTGGGAGAAGCCAAATGGTACATATGGTGTAGCAGGTTCCTAGGTCCCTAGAATTATGGCGGAGGGCATGCTCTGCTACTGGGTATTGGGCATCTCCTAGGCGGACAGTTCGTCTGTGTCCGTTCATGCGCTCAGCCAGTTTATTTGTTGTCATACCGATGTAAAAGGCTGTGCAGTGCAGGCGTGTCAGCTGATAAATGACATGTGTTGTTTCACATGTGGCCCTGCCTTGAATTGTGAATGTTTTACCAGTAGCGGGGCTGGAGTAGGTGGTCGGGGGGGGGGGGGGGGGGGGGATGCATGGGGCAGGTTTTGCAGCCTTGTCGGTTACAGGGGTAGGAACCGCTGGGTAGAGAAGGTAGTCTGGGAATATTGTAGGGTTTGACCACCTACTCCATTATATAATAAAACTTGATGAAAGCTTGTACTTTTACTGCTAGTAACGTCACAATTATCTGGGCTATTATGCCATAGTCAGATGTCTTTCATATCAAAACTGAATAGTTTATCCACATTTTAGCTTCTTTAAGTGTCTGATTCACACCCTGGCCCACTCCTTCTTTTTATTTCTCTCTCTTTCTCTTTTTATTTATGTTTTGATGCAGCCCATCTCTCCTGTGCCAACCTCTTCATCTTGGAGTAGTACATGCAACATACATCCTCAATTATTTGCTGAATGCATTCCAGTTTATGCCTTTCTCTACAGTTTTTGCTTTCTACAGCTCCCTTTGGTACCATGGAAGTCATTCTCTACTGTTTTAAAAGATGTCCTATCATCCTTTTCCTTATCAGCATTTTCCACATATTCCTTTCCTCTCCATTTCTGCACAGTACATCTTCCTTCCTTACTTTATCAATCCACCTCATTTTCAACGTTCATCTGTAGCACCACATCTCAAATGTTTTGAGTCCGTTCTGTTCCAGTTTTTCCAGAGCCCATGTTTCACTAGCATACAATGCTGTGCTCCAAAGATACATTCTTAGAAATTTCTTCCTCATTTAAGGTCTATGTTTGATACCAATAGTCCTCTCTTGGCCAAGAATGCCCTTTTTGCCAGCATTATTCTGCTTTTGATGCCCTCCTTGCTTCATCTCTCATTGGTTACTTTGCTGCTTAGGTAATAGAATTGCTTAACTTCATCTACTTTGTGATCATCAGTCCTGATGTTAAGTTTTTCAGTGTTCTCACTTTTGCTACTTCTCATTACTTTTGTCTTTCTTTGATTTGCTCTCACTCCATATTATGTACTCATTAGACTGTTCATTCCATTCAGCAAATCAGGTAATTCTTCTTCACTTTCATTCAAGCTAGGAATGAATTCAGCAAATCATATCATTGATATCCTTTCACCTTGAAGTTTAATCCCACCCCTGAACCTTCCTTTTATTTCTGTCATCACTTCTTCGATGTACAGATATAACAGTAGGACCAAAAGACTACATTCATGTCTTGCACCCATTTTAATCCAAGCACTTCAGTTTTGGTTGTCCACTCACTATTATTCCATCTTGGCTCTTGCACATATGTACCGCGTGATCAAAAAGTCAGTATAAATTTGAAAACTTAATAAACTATGGAATAATGTAGATATGAAGGTAAAAATTGGCACACGTGCTTGGAATGACATGTGGTTTTATTAGAACCACCCCATGTTGCTGGACATGTGAAAGATTTCTTGCACACGTTGTTTGCTGATGATCGTGTGCTCAGCTACCACTTTCATCATGCTTGGCCTCCCAGGTCCCCCGACATCAACCCGTGAAATTATTGGCTTTGGAGTTACTTGAAGTGGCAAGTGTATCATGATTGACCGACATCTCTAGGGATGCTGAAAAATAACATCCAAAGCCAATGCCTCACCATAAATCTGGACAGGCTTTACAGTGCTGTTCACAACATTATTCCTTGACTACAGCTATTGTTGAGGAATGATGGTGGACATATTGAGCATTTCCTGTGAAGAACATCTTCTTTGTTTTGTCTTACTTTGTTATGCTAATTATTACTATTCTGATCAGATGAAGCTCCATCTGTCGGACATTTTTTGAACTTTTGTATTTTTTTGGTTCTAATAAAACCTTATGTCATTCCAAGCATGTGTGTCAATTTGTACCTCTCTATCTACATTATTCAATGGTTTATTCAGTTTTCAAATTTATACTGACTTTTTGATCACCCATTATATTGCACATCTCTCCTACAGCTTACCACTATTTTTCTCAGAATTTCAAACATCTTGCACCGTTTTACCTTGTCAAATGCTTTTCCCAGATCAACAAATACTATGAATGTGTCTCAATTTTTGTTTAGTATAGAATCCATTATCAACCAAAATGTCAGAGTTGCCTCTCTGGTGCCTTTACCTTTCCTAAAGCAAAATTGATAGTCATCTAACGCATCCTCAATTTTCTTTTCCATTCTTCTGTATATAATTCTTGTCAGCAACTTGGATGCATGAAATTAAGCTGATTGTGCAATAATCCTCATACTTGTCAATTCTTGCAGTCTTCAGAATTGTGTGGATGATATTTTCGGAAAGGCAGATAGTGTGTTGCCAGACTCATACATTCTACACACCAACATGAATAGTCATTCTATTGTCACCTTCCCAATGATTTTAGAAATTCTGATAGAATGTTATACATCCCTTCTTCCTCATTTGATCTTAAGTCCTCCAAACCTCTTTTAAATTCTGATTCCAATACTGGATCCCCTATCTCTTCGAAATCGACTCCAGTTTCTTCTTCTATGACATCAGAGAATTCCCCCCCTTCATAGAGGCCTTCGATGTATTCTTTCCACCTGTCCACTCTCTCCCCTGCATTTAACAGTGGAATTCTTCTTGCACTCTAAACATTACCACACTTGCTTTTAATTTGACCAAAGGCTGTTTTGACATTCCTATATGGTGAGTCAGACCTTCCAACAATCATTTCTTTTTCAATTTTTAGAAGAGTGAAAGAGCAACCGTAGAAGGGGAGACATTGATATATCAGATGTTGTGGAACATGCTTTTGCAGCCAGGATATCACCACATTCATTTTGATAGGACTCAAGGTGGATACCATGAAAGGCAATACAATCAGGCCACAGAGACTGTTCAACATTCCAGGAATTACAATAGCAAGGAGGAGAGCATTATACTTATTGCATTCTACACCCCCCGTGCTGAAGATGTGTACTAGTCTTCGCTATGGGGTGATAGCAATGGCAGACAACAGCAACCAACGAGGGCCAGTTCCATCCAAGTATTTTGTTGTAAATATGTTACTTAATGCAGTGACCATCATTTGAATTAAGCACCATTCCCAGAGCACAAAGAAGCCAAGGGTTTCTAGTGTATGCTTCTCTTCTCTGTATGAGCTTCTATCGTGCAATTTGACCAGAGAGTGAAAATACATCTCTGTGAAAAGAATCTAGTCTGATGGTAGTACCTTTCTTTGTATTGTATGTGTGTGTTTTCTGCAATATATTTGTCAACAGTGATGATCTGCATGTTTTAATTCAAAATTGTGAGAAAAATGAGGGTAAGCTATAGGCAAAATGGGAAATATTCAGTATGTATAATGGCCAAGAGGGAATAATAGCAGTGGGTGACAAAGAATGAAGTGCTCAGATTAAAAATAGTTAAGACACAGGTGAACCCCTTCACTCCTACTGTCCAATCTCTCTACATGGAAGAAGCAGTGATGGAAATAAAAGTGGGAATAAAATTCAAAGTGAAAGGCCATCAGTGACATGGTTCACTAATGACACTGCTATCCTGAGTGAAAGTGAAGAACAATTATATGATCTACTGAATGAAGTGAACAGTCTAATAAGTACAGAATATGGATTGAGAGCAAAACAAAGAAATCTGAAAGTAACAAGAAATAGTAGAAATGAGAATAGCTAGAAACTTAACATATTGATGGTCACAAATTAGATGAAGTTAAGGAATTCTAATACCTAGGCAGCAGATAACCAATGACAAATGGAGAAAGGAGGACATCAAAAGCAGACTAGCACCGACAAAAAGAGAAGTCTACTAGAATCAAACATAGGCCTTAATTTGAGGAATAAATTTCTGAGAGTGTACGTTTGGGGTTGACCATTGTATGATAGTGAGAGATGGACTGTGGAAATGCCAGAACAGAAGAGAATTGAAGCATTTGAGGTGCTACAGACAAATGTTATATATTAGGTGGACTGATAAAATAAGGAATGAGGAGGTTCTGTACATAATCAGAGAGGAAAAGAATGTGTGCCAAACACCGACAAGAAGAAGGGACAGGACGATATGACATCTATTAAGACATCAGGGAATGACTTCCATGATAACAAAGGGAGCTGTAGAGGGCAAAAACTGTAGAGGAAGACAGAGATTTTGAGTACAGCCACAAAGTAATTGAGGATGTAGGTTGCAAGTGCTACTATGAAATGAAGAGTTTGGCATAGAAGAGGAATTTTGTGGCAGGCCACATGAAAGCAGACATAAGATTGATGATGAAAAGAATGCATGTCATGAGTGTGGTGACCATTTGTTGTTGTTGTGGTCTTCAGTCCTGAGACTGGTTTGATGCAACTCTCCATGCTACTCTATCCTGTGCAAGCTTCTTCATCTCCCAGTACCTACTGCAACCTGCATCCTTTTGAATCTGCTTAGTGTATTCATCTCTTGGTCTCCCTCTATGATTTTTACCCTCCACGCTGCCCTCCAATACTAAATTTGTGATTCCTTGATGCCTCACAACATGTCCTACCAACTGGTCCCTTCTTGTCAAGTTGTGCCACAAACTGCTCTTCTCCCCAATTCTATTCAATACCTCCTCATTAGTTACGTGATCTATCCATCTAATCTTAAGCATTCTTCCATAACACCACATTTCAAAAGCTTCTATTCTCTTCTCGTCCAAACTATTTATTGTCAATGTTTCACTTCCATACATGACTACACTCCATACAAATACTTTCTCAAATGGCTTCCTGACATTTAAATCTACATTCGATGTTAACAAATTTCTCTGCTTCAGAAACGCTTTCCTTGCCATTGCCAGTCTATATTTTATATCCTCTCTGCTTTGACCATCATCAGTTATTTGGTCCCCAAATAGCAAAACTCCTTTACTACATTAAGTGTCTCATTTCCTAATCCAATTCCCTCAGCATCACCTGAGTTAATCCAGCTACATTCCATTATCCTCGTATTTGCTTTTGTCGATGTTCATCTTATATCCTCTTTTCAATACACTATCCATTCCATTCAACCACTCTTCCAAGTCCTTTGCTGTCTCTGACAGAATGAAAATGTCACTGGCAAACCTCAAAGTTTTTATTACTTCTCCATGGATTTTAATACCTACTCTGAATTTTTCTTTTGTTTCCTTCACTGCCTGCTCAATATAAATATTAAATAACTTTGGGGAAAGGCTACAACCCTGCTTCACTCCCTTCCCAACCACTGCTTCCCTTTCATGTCCCTTGACTCTTATAACTGCCATCTGGTTTCTGTACAAATTGTAAATAGCCTTTCACTCTCTGTAGGGTCAGTATTGCTTCACGTGTTCCAATATTTTTATGGAATCCAAACTGATCTTCCCTGAGGTCAGCTTCTACTAGTTTTTCCATTCATCTGTATAGAATTCGCATTAGTATTTTGCAGCTGTGGCTGATTAAACTGATTGTTCAGTAATTTTCCCATCTGTCAACACCTGCATTCTTTGGGATTGGAATTATTATATTCTTCTTGAAGTCTGAGGGTATTTCACCTGTCTCATATATCTTGCTCACCAGATGGTAGAGTTTTGTCAGGACTGGCTCTCCCAAGGCTGTCAGTAGTTCTAATGGAATGTTGTCTACTCCCGGGGCCTTGTCTCGACTCAGGTCTTTCAGTGCTCTGTCAAACTCTTCACACAGTATTGTATCCCCCATTTCGTCTTCATCTACATTCTCTTCCATTTCCAGAATATTGTCCTCAAGTACGTCGCCCTTGTGTAGATCCTCTATATACTCCCTCCATCGTTCTGCTTTCTCTTCTTTGATTAGAACTGGGTTTCCATCTGAGCTCTTGATATTCATACAAGTAGTTCCCTTTCCTCCAAAGGTCTCTCTAATTTTCCTGTAGGCAGTATCTATCTTGCCCCTAGTTGGATAAGCCTTTACATCCTTACAGTTGTCCTCTAGCCATCCCTGCTTAGCCATTTTGCACTTCCTGTCAATCTCATTTTTTAGACGTTTGTATTCCTTTTCGCCTGTTTCATTCACAGCATTTTTATATTTTCTCCTTTCATCAATTAAATTCAATATTTCTTCTGTTACCCAAGGAGTTCTACTAGCCCTTGTCTTTTTACCTACTTGATCCTCTGCTGCCTTCACTACTTCGTCTCTCAAAGCACCCATTCTTCTTCTACTGTATTTCTTTCCCCCATTCCTGTCAATTGTTCCCTTATGCTCTCCCTGACACTCTGTACAATCTCTGGTTTAGTCAGTTTATCCAGGTCCCATTTCCTTAAATTCCCACATTTTTGTAGTTTCTTCAGTTTTAATCTACAGTGCATAACCAATAGATTGTGGTCATAGTCCACATCTGCCCCTGGAAATGTCTTACAATTTAAAACCTGGTTGCTAAATCTCTGTCTTACCATGGTGACCATTTATCATGTCATAAATTAAACCCATTAAGAGAAGTGGAATAACATACTGAGTAATAAGTTACAGCAATAAAAATAAGGTGGCCTAAGTATAATGGCAACTGTGTTGTGTTTGGATTGTGGCAGGCAAAGCGTATCATAAATTATAGCGATAAAGATAAGAGTGTCATAAATATACAAGCAGCCATATTTTGACAGTGGCATTTACACTGGGTCATAAATTATACTAATTAAGATAAAGCTATGTTGTAAATATATCCAGCTAACATTTTGAGTGGTAATTTATAGAGATAAGGATCATAAATTATAGTGTAAAAGGGACATGAGACTGCCAAGTGCCGAATCTGTGTGCTGGTTTGATGACTGTTGATTTGGTATAAGTGCCAGCTTGAATGTCACTTTTGGATGATTCTCCACAGAAGTTCAGGTGAATCTGGAACTAGATTCTGACCCAGAGCAGGGAAGTACAACCCAAAAATAAACTCAACACTCTGTTCATAAAATGGTTTCCAGTAGTTGTAAAGAGAGATGGCAAGTGTCACATTCCTTCTGTTAGTTGACATGGCCCCATGCATCAGATCATGAGAAGCAATAAAGAAAAAAGCTTTATTATGTTAGATAATTAAGTATTTTACTGATAAAAGCATTTTAAATCTATAATGAATATCCTGCTAGAGAATTCATTGCTAAAAGACACAGTTAGGGGTACTATGGCTAATATCGCACCATTTTTTTTGGGGGGGGGGGGGGAGGGGGGAGAATTTTGCTATTATTATTTTTATTGAGTTGCTTTGTTAATTTAATGGCTATTGCTGTCCCTTATCTGAAATAATTAAGTGAATACCTCATCTAATAAATAATTCACAAATAAAAAACCATACCAAATACATATAGGAGTTTGGAAAAAGTTATTCCTAATGTAGCACCAGGTGTCCTCCTAATATTATCCTGTGCAATATTAGCATTACTAGTTCTAAAAATTTTAAAATAGAATCAAGGAAAGAAAATAAATTAACAGAACATTTTAGAATATTATTATATTTAATTACATGTGCAGATACAGTTCTGTCACACAATTTCACATAGAAAAAGGTCATACACTACATACATTATTCAAAGCTGGAATTTATGCTTCCAAACAGAAATCTCAAATAAATCTTTATAGCCAGTACACTGTTCATGACACCACATGCAACATTTAGTTCAAGTTATCCATTTTTCTTTGAGCCTGTCAGTCAAACAAAGCTGCTTACAGAAAGGACACTCACAATCATTTTCACTGTCTTTGTTATCTGTGGACACTGTAAATGGTTCATCAAGATCTACATCTGATTCTGAGGATATCTCCAATAATGGATTATGTGGGGTATTCCTTTTCTTACTTTCAATAGTTTTCTTCCTTTGCATGATTTTTCCTTTTTATGTTATATAGTGAGTTGATTTTTTTTTATCTATCAGCAAAAACAGTTTTTGCAACATTTTTATTTGATTTTTTGGAATTCTCTTCACTGTGTTTGATTTTATATGGTGTACTTGCCAGAACAGTTGCTGGGCAGCTTGGTCATCCTCTTCTCTTCAAACGAACAGTTTGGTCTTTCAGTTGTGGTGAATGACTTATATCTGTTGGAAAAATGCTGTGGTCATTTGCAAAAGGTGAGGAAGTTTCACACCTGGCTTGTCCTTGACCAATGAGTATACCACTCTTGCTTACAGGTGGTTGGGAGCCACTAGGTCCAGGCTGGGGCTCGAGTAGTTCCTGTCTGATGTGATTCGTTTCAGCTGGATACCTGTCATTTTCTGCTGAATGATGGACAGAGTCTTGTGGGTTGTCTTGCTCACCTGTGGACATGGTAGAGTCAGCCACTGAAAATTCATGGTCTTGGAAAATGTTTCTGTTCAGTGGATACAGCCCGGTTATTCTAAAACCACATTCTGCTGTAGCTACTGTGGTTGAATTTCTGTAAGCTTAATCAAACAGCTCTGCAACCTGGAAATGACTCACCACTCTACCCGTATGATTTTTCAACCAGCTTTCTATTCCCTGTGCATAGTAAGTTTTTGGGGGAAACATGAACGCTCTGTGAAGAGGTTTCATCTCATGAGAACAGTAAGTTGGTAAGCTCACTATGTGTACACCACTTTCCCTAGCTGACCTGAGTAAAGGTAAGTTTCTTGTGTGTGAATGGTGGCCATCTGAGACCAGCATCATGGGATCTTCCTTGGTAGGTTTCACACTTTCTGAAAACAGGCCTTCAAATCATTTAAGGAAACTGTCAGATTCTGTCCATGCTGATTTGTGCTAGACAGCCATACCTACATTTGGTGCCCCATCTAATAGTTCTGGATTTTGATTTTTTCGTGAAAATACAGATAAAGGAGGTATAAAGTGACTTGTTGCACTAATGCTAGTAACAGCTGTTACTAACAATCCTCTCTCTGCTGAGATTACAGAGCCAATTTGGCTTTTAGCTTTCAGTGTAAAACTTTCACTGTCTTATGCTATAGAACTGTCTCATCACAGCTGTAGTCTCTTAGGGTCAAAATTTATCTTTTGTAGAAGAGGTTTGTAAATGTCAAAAAAATGCTGAATATTTTCCCTGCTAAATCCTCTAATACGTTTCACTGATATTTGTTGAGGTTTTCTTAAACTAAGCTCTTGGTGTCTCCGCATAAGTGAGTGGAGCCACTTCCAGCCAGAAATAGTTGTCTCTTTATTAGAAGGAGTTCATAAGGATTTTTTTTTCTGCCAAATCAAAAGACATCTTCCTCATATCTTTTGCAGTTAAACCATAAAGCTGGCCTCCATGTCCAAGCAATATTTGTCAAGGGATTGATGTAGCTCAGAGTTAAGCACAGGTTTTTTCCCAAGTTTAACTAACATTAACTTATTTAAATCAATGTCTCCAGAATTAACTTTGTCTTTCAAAGTTGATTTTGGAAAGTCAAATTGCTTTGATGCATATCCCAGGCCCATCTCTCTATTCCAAACAGCAATGATAGCTCTTTTCATATTTCCCTCAGTCCACTGCTTTCTATTTTTAGGTGGCATCTGTAACAATATGTTATAAGTTGTTGCAAGTACAGATAGAGCGACGAATGTCAGAAATGGTATGCAAAAAAAAGTTAGCCTATTAGCGCACAATGTGACATTAGAATGATCATAGAGCTGCAGTATTAGGAGCAAACCAACATTCCATTATGGCTGACTCTATTACCATAACTAACAATACAAATGACAATATGCTGATGTCTTGTCAAGCTACATTATTTGTGGTTCTGTTTTATGCTGTACTGTTTAAAAATAGCTTGCCTCTTAACAGATTGATTACTGTGCTTTTGGAATGTCAACAACTCTTGCTGTGCACAAAACTTTTGAAATATTACACAAACTGAACGCTGCAGTACATCCAACTAAAGATGACACAATACTGAAGAGTTGCTGTTACACACCTGATGACCCTAATCCTGCCAGGTGGCAGGACCTACTTTGTGTTATTTAGAAGGTTATGACATTAGGCTGAGGTGCAATAATAGGCAGAGTTTCCCTAATGAGGTACAATTCCTTAAGTTTTGGCTGTGTAATGAGTATTCTGTGGGGTTTCAGTATTGCAACCATAAGACTTTGACATCTTGCCATATTTGGCTGGCAATTATTCAGCCATATTTGGGTAAAGATAGCTGAATGATTCTTGTACAAAATTTTGTGGCAAGATGCCAATATCATCCAGGTGCAGCCACAATATCACATGAAATTAATGTATGTTTTCAGTTGATTTCAGTGAATAAGCGATTGGTGTTCATTTTAAAACAAAGTATAAAATAATTTATGTTGAAGCAAAAATGTGAAGAAGGTAACTGAGACACAACAATATTATTACAAAAATTTACCTTTCTTCTACACTTTTGTATGTCTCATCTATTTCAATCTCTTCACATCCACTGGGGCATTGACAATAGATAGCATTTGTATCATTGCTGGATTTTGGCTTCAGCCTATATAACTTTTCTGTCTTGTGGTGACATAGCAATCCCTCTATGTCACAGACATCCTTCTCCTCTGAAATTAAACAAAAATATATCATCTAATTGTGTTTCATATTTACTGACAAAGTAAGTGACCAAAGACCTTGATCATAATTGTGAAGATGTATGGGATGATATCACAGAGAGCATTGCCTTTGAAAGTGTAAAAGCTATTAATATTGTAATTATTTTGATGTTTTATTTGTTGTTACTATCTTGTCTAATACAGTCATTATTATTACTCCATTTGTAAATTATACAACACTGTGTTTGTTAATGAAATGTTATAAAAAATTAAATGAATCACAAGTATACAAGTAGTGTTTACATCTTCTGGATTGATAGAATGCACCCACTCCATAGTGCACCTCCCGTTCTACAAACTTTATCAAATGACAGCTGGATATCAGACTTCTGTAAAGGCAAACTAATGACAATCCATTGTTATAGTTTTTTCCATCTTAATCTTACTGCAACTTGAGAGTTTTTTCAGCAGATGCATTTTGCTTTTATTTCGAAGCATCTTCAGTGATCACTGACATTTATTCTCTTATTTACATTTTCTGAAGTCCACTACTTTTTCTCTCATTGTTAACAGAGACTGAACTTGAATACAACTTGGTTGCAGTGTGTTAGCAGTTAACATGTACTATCAGAATATTATTATTTAAAATGTTTGTGGTTTTTGGACATAAGTGTATCTGGTTGCAAGATGGTACTGTATAGTAATTCTTCTTTGCAGATGGTTCCTAAATGTCAAGTTTATAGGGACACAACCAGGTTTAACAAATTTTCCCCCATATCAAGAGAATTAATTAGTAAATGACAGTGTCTAGTATGTTTTAGTGAAGCAATATTTAATTTTATTGGTTCCGCCATCTATGACATACAACAATGCATGAATCATGTAACTAGTACTAAGATAAAAGTTATGCAAAAATAACACTGTTAGAATGTTATAAAATGACATTTAAAAGTGTGAGAAGCTCACTTGCTCAAATTCTTATGTTATTAGATCTTGGATGGGATTAGGTCTTTATCACTAAGCTGTATTACTCAATGTGAGTAGTATTTCCACATTTAGACTGAATATCCATTAAGAGTATTAAAATAATTTGTGTCATTAGAAGAAACTCTTTCATTTTGGATAAAAATAAAATATGAATTTCATTCAGTGTAAGTGAGATAACTAAATATGAAAGCTTTTTGTTTGGTTCATGATTATTTTAAAAGCCATTTGGTGTATAATTACTACTTGCTTATTACAGCCATTAGAACCTCTAGTCATTTATTTTTCTTGAAGTCCAATAAATTTTTGAGTGATATTATTACGAAAGTAAATTTAATTTCTTTTCATAGTGAAGTAAATACCAAACAATACTATCCAAGCTAATTGTGGGCCATAGCTATTTCGTAGTTTGATGGAAGGTAATAGTATTATTATTACTCCTGACTACTGTGAAAGTAATTGACATTAATCCAAATATATAATCTGGCCACAGTTTTTCTTATAATCTTACCAACATAGATAGAGTTCAAATAAATAATTTTGCATAACATTTCATACTTCTTGATGGTCATATTCAGAATATAAATTTAATTTGTTATAATTGAAGGTGGTACTGTCATAAGTGCCAGGATGTTTCAGCAACTACAACAGTACCAGTAAAAAAACTACCACCTTTTTCCGATTACTAACTGATGAAGAGACAGCAGTTACAGGGCATAAAACTACTCTACAAAAAGACTAGAAAGTTTCAAAATATTCACTTGTTTCCTTCAAATATTTTGAAGAAAGCGGTTTACATAATGTAAATGTTTCTTGTGACTGGGACAGAAATGTTCAGCAACTAGCAGAGTATCTCACATTGCCCTGGTATGCATTTACTTCAGTTGTATTAATCCATCTCCTCCTTTACCATTTCTCTGTCATTTCTTCTGCCCCCCTCTCTGTCCACCTCCTTCTACCCCTTCTCTCTGTCCACCTCTTCCACACCCACTCCCTGTCCATCTCCTTCTCACACTCTCTCTACCCTTTTCTCTTCTTCCCCTTTTATGTCCATCTCCTCTTCTCCACTCTACCTGCCCATATCCTTCTCTCCCCTTTCTCTGTCCATCTCCTACTCCTCCATCCTCTCTTCATGTCCTGTTTCCCTCATACTTCTTGAACTATATGCCATACAATGATACAATTTTTTAGGTACATTCAGTAGCATATGTGGATATCATCTGATGCTAAATGTGTTGCAAATAGAGTTACTAACAATGAAGCAATACATATAAAAGTGATGACGTTGTGCGTGATGCAACAGTTCTACTGAATGAACATCGAAAATTTAGTAACCAATAAACTTTTTTCCTTTCATCTTTTTGTAGGGCTTGTTAGCAAGAAAAAGTTTCATTAAGTTTTGAAATTATGTGTAAAGTTTGTTGCAAGTCACTCTCATTCTCAAATACTGGATACTGTGTATAGTAGCTATACATTATTTAATATGTAGCTAAATTATGCAGCAAATAGTGCAGAAGTACGGAATAAACACACGACAGCAGTCCTGTTTAGTCTTATTCCACATACAGATGAAATAATAAGCTTCAGGACGCTATAATGAAATGTTTTTCTAATCAGAATGCCACTTGCCCTGTGTTGGGCGGAGGTTATACATATGTTTATGCACCAATTGCAGGACAGGTGGCATATAGATCATTGTTTCTTCTGGTGGTGCAGCAAAAAACTCCATTCCAGTACTTCCCAATAAACTAACTCTGCCATGGAAGCTTATAACTCTGTTTTAGAAGCAGTCCTGAGGCCCCACAACTCCACCAACAATGCCATGCTGTTGCACATCAGGAAAGCCTTCAAAGTTCTATGCCACTACTCAGCCATGCAGTTACTTGCTGGGTGGTAGGCAGTTGTGCAGTGATGTCTGAATCCACACAGTTTGGCTAGTTCCAAAAATAATGTCAATTAAAACCGGTGACCTGTAGCTACATGCAAAGGATATTTGAACCACGTGACTCAGGTAGATAAGAATGCTTGTACCACTATTTACACTGATGTATCTGCAACTGGCACTGCTCCTACTCTTCTGAAGGCATCAGAGGCACACAATGTCCAGATGGACATGAGTGAATCATTCCATAGTCTGCGTGAACTCTCCTACTGGTTTGTGAATATGCTGACCAACATTACATCTCTGGGACACCAAGAACACTTTTGCCTACCTCCCACAATGCCTCTTAATGCTTGGCCACATGTGGCGGTTCATTATAAATTTGATGCTGGCTTTTGCACTTCAATGGGCTAGTCCATGAACACTGTCAAATATAGTCTTCTGTAAGTCCTCAGAAACCTAAGGTCTAGGTTTAGCTCACAATAAGTCACAACAAAGGCTGACCTATGCCACTGCTGGCCATACTTGCTGAAGCTTCGGTCTGATAGTGTCATCCTGCAGGACATGTTGTAGTTTTTGATCAGTGGCCTGTGTTGTTGCCAATTGTTGATAATCAGTGGTCTGGGACATGGCTCCTACATTGGACCAATAACTGGATGTGAGGTTTTCAACTCCTTTCACATGGCACATGTCTGTTGTGAATTGACTAATAAGTTCCAATTGTCAGAATTGTCGTGGGCAGTAGCTGTCCTTCAATTTGCTGAATGTGAATGTTATCAGTTTGTGGCAGTGGCAGATATGGAAAAACCTCAAGGAGGGGGCACTAAAGAAATCTTCAGCTACCTTTACTTTTACCACAGTAAAAAGTAACCAAGTCACGTGCAAATTTTAGGAGAGTTTTGTTTAAACTGAATATACACATATACAAGACAATGCTGTCTTATGATATAAAAAAATTACAGTCATTGTTCTCTTCCTTAAATGATGAATTCTATGTGCCTATTCTTCCTATCAAATAGGATAATTACATCATCAATAGGGCAATCAATGTCAGGGTGAGCTAAGCCATTAAGTCGATCCTCCTTCATTGTCACCTCAGCTGTGTCTTTGTAAGCCACATTCTTGAAAAGCTTCTTTCTACTCTAGTGATAGATGCATATAGATCTAGGGCAAACAGACAACAATTGCATAACAGAATCATGATCATTAAGGGCATTTATGCTAGTTTGCTTGTACTGAAGAATCTTTCCCATTAGTCTCTTTTTAATCATAAAGAGTGATTCTTCTTCAACTAGGACTTTTTACTTATTTATTCATCGGAGTATTTCACACAGCCACAAACATATAAACAGTGGCTCTAAATTTTAATGGCTAGTGTTGTTGTTCTCTTTTAGTGGTTCAATGCACAAAATTACTGCCTGTAATTTTAAGAAGAGAAAAAAGGTTAAGTCTGTCACGAGTATACTCGTGATTTAAAACCAGGGGCTATTTAGAGATGAAAATGTCCATTGTTAAGCACCTAAAAAATAATTTCATTGTTACTGTTATTATTGTGCTTCACTGAATATTTCATTTTGGCAATAAAAGAATTAGTTGAAAAAAGAACCATCATATTGTAAATAACACATTTGTTAAGAGGTTAATATTTCTGCTCCTGAATGTAAACTAGCTTCCTATTTGGCACTCAACCCTTGTGAGGCCAATTGAAGAGCTACTTGACTGAGAAGCAGCGGCTCCAGTCACAAAAACTGACAGCTGCTCCGGGACTCTCTGCTCATGGCGTGACATTCTTAAATTACTCAAGGCACACTACCAAAGAAAAATCTTACCTAGTAACCTACAGAAACCTAAAAAAATGTTAACCGTGATTCTCTTCAATTGCACTGTATGGCAAACATGCTCCTCAACGCACTGTCAAGGTAAAGAGAGTTCCCACTCCACGGCTCATCACTGAATTATGACAGTTAATGAATAAACATGATGCTGCACACAGTGCCTTCAAACTTAACCTATCTCCTGAGGCATACGAAGACTACAGGAAACTCCAAAACAGAGCCAAGTAAAGAGTGAGGAATGCCAAAATCAGACATGCCCGCTCTGTCATATACAGCATATTGAAACCTGCCGCACTGTGGAAAAAGCTGCGCAGTTTCAGTATAGGGAAGCAAAGATCTGACACTGTTTATCAAGCACCTGCACAAGATTTGAACGATTTCTTCTTAACAGCTGTAAACTTTCAAGCAGCCACAAATTATCAGCCACAAGATATCTATCTCTTGAGAGACAAGTTTTTCCTAAAACATGTCACTACAGGCACACTACACAAGGCAATTATTAGAATCTCCTCCAAGGCAGTAGGAAATGATGGAGTGAGCATTGGCATGATTAAGAACATTGTAGACACTATTATTCCAGATATCACAGACATCTTCAACCTGTTTCTTGTCAGTAGTACATATCCTACTGAGTGGAAGCAAAGTTTAATTCGATCTATACCCAAGACTGACAACCCAAAGTCGCCAGGTGACATCGTCCATGAACAGCTGACAGATTACCTCAAAACTCATAACAGCCATGATAAATATCAGTCAGGCTTCCGAAAGGACCACAGCACAGCAACTGCATTAATCAATGTAACTGATGACATTAAACATGCTATGGACAGACGTGAAGCTACCATCCTAACACTGCTTGACTTTAGCAAGGCTTTTAATACAGTTGACTTTGATATATTACTAATTAAAATGAAACAGCTGAATTTCTCAAACAGCACAGTACAGTGGTTCAACAGCTACCTCAAAAACAGAAGTCAACAAGTCATTTGTGGGTCGGAGAAGTCATCATGGAAAAACATGTGCTCTGCAGTTCCCCAAGTCTCTGCCCTTGGTTCATTATTCTTCTCACTGTACATTAATGATATTTATTCAGTGATTCACTCCTGCAACTACCATCTATATGCCAACCGCCTTGAACTGTACATAAGCGCAAGCCCCAAGAACACTGCTGACACAATAGCGAGTATGAATGCAGATCATTGCTCTGTTTCTTGATGGGCACAGGACCTAGGTCTGAAACTAAACTCCAAGAAATCCCAGGTCATTCTTGTAACTCATCCAAAGTTAATCAGCATGTACGTTCATGAAACAGTTCCTCAAATACTTCTCAATGGTACCCAACTACCATACCAAAAAACAGTAAAAGACCTTGGAATAATCTTGGGTCATCACCTAAAGTGGGAAGAACAAAAAACAGCCACAGCTTGCCGGAAATCACTCTCCTCCCTACATGCAATCCAAAAAATTTAGAAAAATATTTCCAACCCATGTTAAACAAAAATTAGTCCAAACACTAGTCTTGCCTAATCTTTATTACTGTGATGTAGTTCAACACAGCACAAATAGTGAAAATTCGAGATGCCTCGAGCTAGTGATGAATGCTTGCATTAGATAGGAGTGCAACATACGGTTGTATGATCATATCAGTCCTTCATACACCCAGCTTGGTTGGATACACATAAGTTATGCGATCTCCACATGATGAGCTTACTTCATTGACTTCTTAGTCACTGGTGCCCCAAACACTTATCTTCTCACATTAAACACCTATCATCATTCCACAAATGTAATACCAGATCACATATGTCTAGCATCTTGGCTGTACCTCTACATAACACAAAATCTTTCTCTGTATCATTCTCCATCTCAGCCATATGACTATGGAACGTGCTCCCCTGTGACCTGTGTCTTATCCAGAACTACTCAAAATTCAAGAGGGAACTAAAAACTTACTTATTATGGATGGTATAGCCACCATTTTTGTGCCCCTCTCATCTCTTTCTTTCTCTTCTCCATCATAGCTTCGAAGTTTACCATTCTATTTCTCTTCCTAAAACCTAGCTACCTCTTCTATATCTCTTTCACCCCATTCTATTGTCTTATATCTCTGCTCAATGTGAATAACTCACAAGCTGAAAGAACATAATGAGAAAATTCCCAACTAGAAATAGGGCTGACATTCATAAAAGAAAAATATGTTTACTTTCATATACATTCCTGGAAATGGAAAAAAGAACACATTGACACCGGTGTGTCAGACCCACCATACTTGCTCCAGACACTGCGAGAGGGCTGTACAAGCAATGATCACATGCACGGCACAGCGGACATACCAGGAACCACGGTATTGGCCGTCGAATGGCGCTAGCTGCGCAGCATTTGTGCACCACCGCCGTCAGTGTCAGCCAGTTTGCCGTGGCATACGGAGCTCCATCGCAGTCTTTAACACTGGTAGCATGCCACGACAGTGTGGACGTGAACCGTATGTGCAGTTGACGGACTTTGAGCGAGGGTGTATAGTGGGCATGCGGGAGGCCGGGTGGACGTACCGCCGAATTGCTCAACACGTGGGGCGTGAGGTCTCCACAGTACATCGATGTTGTCGCCAGAGGTCGGCGGAAGGTGCACGTGCCCGACGACCTGGGACCGGACCGCAGCGATGCACGGATGCACGCTAAGACCGTAGGATGGTACGTAGTGCCGTAGGGGACCGCACCGCCACTTCCCAGCAAATTAGGGACACTGTTGCTCCTGGGGTATTGGCGAGGACCATTCGCTATCATCTCCATGAAGCTTGGCTACGGTCCTGCACACCGTTGGGCCGTCTTCCGCTCATGCCCCAATATCGTGCAGCCCGCCTCCAGTGGTGTCGCGACAGGCGTGAATGGAGGGACAAATGGAGACGTGTTGTCTTCAGCGATGAGAGTCACTTCTGTCTTGGTGCCAATGATGGTCGTATGCATGTTTGGCGCCATGCAGGTGAGCGCCACAATCAGGACTGCATACGACTGAGGCACACAGGGCCAACACCCGGCATCATGGTGTGGGGAGCGATCTCCTACACTGGCCGTACACCTCTGGTGATCGTCGAAGGGACACTGAATAGTGCACGGTACAGCCAAACCGTCATCGAACCCATCATTCTACCATTCCTAGACCGGCAAGGGAACTTGCTGTTCCAACAGGACAATGCACGTCCGCATGTATCCCGTGCCACCCAACGTGCTCTAGAAGGTGTAAGTCAACTACCCTGGCCAGCAAGATCTCCGGATCTGTCCCCCATTGAGCATGTTTGGAACTGGATGAAGCGTCGTCTCACGCGGTCTGCACGTCCAGCACTAACACTGGTCCAACTGAGGTGCAGGTGGAAATGGCATTGCAAGCCGTTCCACAGGACTACATCCAGCATCTCTACGATCGTCTCCATGGGAGAATAGCAGCCTGCATTGCTGCGAAAGGTGGATATACACTGTACTAGTGCCGACATTGTGCATGCTCTGTTGCCTGTGTTTATGTGCCTGTGGTTCTGTCAGTGTGATCATGTGAGGTATCTGACCCCAGGAATGTGTCAATAAAGTTTCCCCTTCCTGGGACAATGAATTCACGGTGTTCTTATTTCAATTTCCAGGAGTGTAGATAGTCATTATAATAATAATAATAATAATAATTATTATTATTTTTGATTGTTATAATTATTTTTTGATTGTTATAATTATCCTTGTATTACTGTTATAATCTCTATTTTTTTCTTTAACATTCTACATCTACATCTACATCTAAATCTACATCTACATACATACTCCGCAATCCACCATACAGTTCATGGCGGACGGTACCTCGTACCACAACTAGCATCTTCTCTCCATGTTCCACTCCCAAACAGAATGAGGGAAAAATGACTGCCTATATGCCTCTGTACAAGCCCTAATCTCTCTTATGTTATCTTTGTGGTCTTTCCACGAAATATAAGTTGGCGGCAGTAAAATTGTACTGCCGTCAGCCTCAAATGCTGGTTCTCTAAATTTCCTCCATAGCGATTGACAAAATGAATGCTTCCTTTCCCCTAGGGATTTCCACCCGTGTTGCTGAAGCATTTCTGTCACACTTGCATGACGATCAAACCTACCAGTAACAAATCTAGCAGCCCGCCTCTGAATTGCTTCTATGTCCTCCCTCAATCTGATCTGATAGGGATCCCAAATGCTCGAGCAGTAATCAAGAATAGGTCGTATTAGTGTTTTATAAGTGGTCTCCTTTACAGATGAACCATATCTTCCCAAAATTCTACCAATGAACCGAAGACGCCTTCCCCACAACTGCCTTTACATGCTTGTCCCACTTCATATTGCTCTGCAATGTTACGCCCAAATAATTAATCAACGTGACTGTGTCAAGCATTACACTACTAATGGAGTATTCAAATATTACGTGATTCTTTTTCCCATTCATCTGCATCAATTTACATTTATCTATATTTAGAGTTAGCTGCCATTCTTTACACCAATCGCAAATCCTGTCCAAGTCATCTTGTATCCTCCTACTGTAATATACAGTATAACATGGTATGTCCATAATGTTCTGTACAAACTGAAATTCGTTCAATCTGAGTATGCCTGGTTAGGTGTAAGAGAGGGCCTGAAGGCCCTAATCTTGCCAGCTAAAATAAATGCATAAATAAATAAATAAATGGCCACTAGAGCGGTATGCTGCCCACATGCCCCTCCATATCCGCATCCAGTGACACTTGTAGGCCGAGGATGACACAGCAGTCCATCAGTACTGTTAGGGTTTTTCGAGACCTGTTCAGATGGAGATTAGTTAAGTTTTTTATGTGTTAGCTATCTATGTTTCAGACAGAAACATATAAAATACGACGACACGGATGCGCGTGCTACATAGTAAAGTACAACTACTTGATAACTCAATTCAGTTGAGTTGACTGATGAAAGAAAGGAAAAAATAGTGTGCATGCTGACTGTTGTGGCATGGGTGGCAATGCGGGCGGCACCACAAGGGGGATGGGAGGGGGGGGGGGGGTACACGCCCTGCGCGCAGCCCTTATGTATCCGCCACTGGTTTGTGGTCGGCATAAATTATGAAAGCTGTGCCCCCTATCTAAGGACAAAAATAATGACAGATTCATAAATTACCGAGCTCTCTATGGTATGCACTTCACTTCATATATTTTGCTTCAAGTTTACATAAAACAATTGTTGCCCAACCTCATTCGCGTATCGATGAACTACCATTCTTCAGTTTAAATGTTCGATTCCACGCAAATTTCAGACTGACTAGTTTTTATCCTTCAAGTATATATTCCACATCTAAAGACAATTTTCATATATTTGATCAAGAAAACACAATTTTTCTGATAATGTAATTTTATTTTTCTTATCGATTCATTTAGCAACATAGAGCTTGAACCATGAAAATTAGTAATCACAGCTATTAGCTTAAATGAATCAAAAACCATTTTATAGTAAAACTAATGTTACTAAGCTTTAGTTTTCATGCAAACAAAATTTGTGTTTTATTTTTAATTTTTTAAAATTTGTTATCTCTAATTCGCTATTGTTAATATCGGAAATTATATAAAGACAGGAAGCTGATAGTTTTTATATTGTCAAAACTTGCAACCTGCAATATCACAACCCTTTTGGGATTCTGTATTCTCTTCCAGTCTTATCCCCACTATCGTAAAGAGGGCATATGCGTAATATCAGTAATTTACACCAATTTAAACTGCTGATTTGATTTTGTCTTTTCTGGTAATCTGGATTTGAGTACACTGAAGTTTTCTTTTGTAGCAGATAAGTAATTTGCACTAATTTAAGCTATTGTTTTGACATTGTTTACATTGGGTCTCACCAGCATGCACAACAAAAGAAACATAATGGATTAAAACATAAGGTACTATCACAATTTGTACATAATACAAACTTCAGTCACAAGGTAGTAATAATTTTGCTATTGTAATTAACGATTAAAGTTCCTACATTTCTGGTCATCAAAAGACAGCTACTTTTATGTTTTCAAGCTATGAAGTTGTTTAAATCCCTAATAGAATTATGACATGATGATTTTTCAGTCAGAATTAAGTGTACTCATATTTTAATTGGTATTAGTTAATGGAACTGTAATTACAATTATATAGGAATATAAAGTTTAACGCTTACAAAATGTAATTAACTGAATGTAGGTCTTTCATTCCATAAAACTAATAACTCTGTTTGCCTGTAAATGATAGGGTGATCATTCTCTAAGTAAGTAAAATGATACATACAAATTAATGAAATACATTGTTGCAATAATAAAAAATATAATTTATAATACAAATATTAAAAATTAATGAAATACATTGATGCAATAACAAAAATATAATTTATAATCTCAATAGAAATAGTCTTTCCTGTCTTTGTATGGAATTATTCGCTTTCAATTCCTGTAAATTACTATGCAATTTGGGAAGATGTATCTAAAAATTTTAATTCTATAAATCTAAAAATTTAATATGTAACAATGGCAGAAGTCATATAAATAGAGGTGATTTGTACACCACCATAAGTCAGTCTTACGTCAGTCATGAGACAGTGTTAAGTCAATTTTACAAATGTAGTTTGCTGCCGTACATCTAGTGTGTGAAATAAAAATCTTTGTAGACAAGGAATACTGGAACTTATTTCAACCATTGAATAATTCCTTTGTGGCAATGCAGCAACATTAAGTTGAACCTATGGCAGCATTAAGAAGCAGCACCACGGATTACACAAGATACATATTATTCATTTCGTGGAGGATATTCGTAGTATGATGTGACATATTGTTTTTCTTCTGTTAAGGAATGATACTCATCCCAAACTTCATCACACAAAAAAATTTTTGCCACATTATATAACAAACCTTCATTATTAATTATTACTGCAGAAATCTTTGTATAAATAGTTATTTCCAAAAAGCATGATCTAAATTAAACCTGAAATTTCAATTACACAGTCATAATAAAATTTAGTTGAACTACATCCTGTTCTAGAACAATATGGAAGCCATGTAAGTAATACTTATAGAAATTTTAGACACCAAAGTAACTAACAAGTTCTTTCTTTTATGTTAAAATGTTGCACAATGCATTTACTTAACCAGTTGGGCTGTGGAAAGTGTCAAGAATTTATGAACTGATGCTGATGATGTTAAAAAGTAAGAATATTCCAGATGCTTTTACTGCAATAAGAAACCTTGAAGCTGAATGGGGTAGCTGTGCAGTCTGAGGAATCTTGTCATTGTATGCGCGGTTGCATCTATTGGAGGTATGAGTCCTCCCTCGTGCAGGTGTATGTGTGTGTGTGTGTGTGTGTGTGTGTGTGTGTTGTCTTTAGCATAAGTTAGCTTAAGTTAGATTAAGTTGTGTGTAAGCTTAGGGATCGATGGCCTCAGCAGTTTGGTCCCATAAGACCACACCCCAAAAAAAAAAAAAAAAACTTGTTGTTGTTGCTGTGGTCTTCAGTCCTCAGACTGGTTAGATGCAGCTCTCCATGCAACTCTATCCTGTGCAAGTTTCTTCATCTCCCAGTACTTACTGCAACCTACGTCCTTCTGAATCTGCTTAGTGTATTCATCTCTTGGTCTCCCTCTATGATTTTTACCCTCCACGCTGCCCTCCAACACTAAATTTGTGATCCCTTGATGCATCACAACATGTCCTACCAACAGGCCCCTTCTTCTTGTCAAGTTGTGCCACAAGCTGCTCTTCTCCCCAATTCTATTCAATACCTCCTCATTAGTTACGTGATTTACCCATCTAATCTCCAGCATTCTTCCGTAGCACCACATTTCAAAAGCTTCTATTCTCTTCTCGTCCAAACTATTTATTGTCCATATTTCACTTCCATACATGGCTACACTCCATACAAATACTTTCAGAAACGACTTCCTGACACTCAAATCTATACTCGATGTTAATAAATTTCTCTTCTTCAGCAACGCTTTTCTTGCCAATGCCAGTCTACATTTTATATCCTCTCTGCTTCGACCATCATCAGTTATTTGGTCCCCAAACAGCAAAACTCCTTTATTAGTTTAAGTGTCTCATTTCCTAATCGAATTCCCTCAGCATCACCAGACTTAATTCGACTACATTCCATTATCCTCGTTTTGCTTTTGTTGATGTTCATCTTATATCCTCCTTTCAAGACACTGCCCATTCCATTCAACTGCTCTTCCAAGTCCTTTGCTGTCTCTGAGTGAATTACAATGTCATCAGTGAACCTCAAAGTTTTTATTTCTTCTCCATGGATTTTAATACCAACTCTGAATTTTTCTTTTGTTTCCTTTACAGATTGCTCAATATACAGATTGAATAACATTGGGGAGAGGTTACAACCCTGTCTCACTCCCTTCCCAACTGCTGCTTCCCTTTCATGTCGCTCGACTCTTATAACTGCCATCTGGTTTCTATACAAATTGTAAATAGCCTTTCACTCCCTGTATTTTACCCCTGCCACCTTCAGAATTTGAAAGAGAGTATTCCAGTCAACATTGTCAAAAGCTTTCTCTAAGTCTACAAATGCTAGGAATGTAGGTTTGCCTTTCATTAATCTTTCTTGTAAGATAAGACATAAGGTCAGTATTGCCTCACATGTTCCAATATTTCTACAGAATCCAAACTGATCTTCCCCGAGGTCAACTTCTACCAGTTTTTCCATTCATCTGTAAAGAATTTGCATTAGTATTTTGCAGCTGTGACTTATTAAACTGATAGTTAGATCATTTTCACATCTGTCAACACCTGCTTTCCTTGGGATTGAAATTATTATATTCTTCTTGAAGTCTGAGGGTATTTTGCCTGTCTCATACATCCTGCTCACCAGATGGTAGAGTTTTGTCAGGACTGGCTCTCCCAAGCCGTCAGTAGTTCTAATGGAATGTTGTCCACTCCCGGGGCCTTGTTTTGACTCATGTCTTTCAGTGCTCTGTCAATCTCTTCACACAGTATTGTATCTACCATTTCGTTTTCATTTACATTCTCTTCCATTTCCAGAATATTGTCCTCAAGTATGTCGCCCTTGTATAGACCCTCTATATACTCCTTCCACCTTTCTGCTTTCCCTTCTTTGGTTAGAACCGGGTTTCCATCTGAGCTCTTGATATTCATGCAAGTAATTCTGTTTTCTCCAAAGGTCTCTTTAATTTTCCTGTAGGCAGTATCTATCTTACCCCTAGTGAGATAAGCCTCTACATTCTTACATTTGTCCTCTAGCCATCCCTTCTTAAACATTCTGTACTTCCTGTCAATCTCATTTTTGTGACGTTTCTATTCCTTTTTGCCTGCTTCATTTACTGCATTTTTACATTTTCTCTTTTCATCAATTAAATTCAATATTTTAGCAGCTTCCCACAGGTTTAAACGTTATTATTTCTTCATCAAACAATTTTTAGCCTCATTCTCATAACCCGCCAGTACACAACCTGTCCTTTGAATACATTTACACACATATTTTTCGAGATTTTATTCGAAAATTTTTTTCGAATTTTATTTTTTCGGAAAATTTTTTTCGAAACTTTTTTCGAAATTTTTTTTCGAAATTTTCTTAAATTTCCCCACGCTTTAACGTGATCTGGAGACAACATAACCACCTAACCTTTGCACCCATTGTTGTTGACCAACCTAAGTTCGGCACAGGATCAACATAGCTCAGCTCAAACCAACACTTTTTCGACTTTTTTCACACCTTTATCTCTCCCTATATAAATTTCTATTTACTTTCACTTTAACCTCATATTACCTTTTCCACCTTCTAATATCATGTCAATCTCACAACATCCCTACAACGATCCTATTAAATTTTATTTATATTCCCTCCGCAAACATGCCTTCACCCTAGCCAGATTACACTCCCATATTTTATTTACTCAGGCTTGTCTGACATTTGGCATTACCCCCAAAGGCCTCACACTTAATGTTCCCATCTCTGGCTGCAATCCTTCTTTCCATCAGTCCTTATACCAGTTCCAAACAGCACAATCCATAGCCCTCACCCGCCTAATCCTTCACCTATACATCAACTCGGCCAATGAACACGCCCGTCAACTCCTATCCCAAATCAAAGTCCTCAATCTTTCCTCTCCCACATCCACACCGGTTGTACATAGCATCCTCCTACAGGCCAACCACAAATTAGAACAGCATGCCACCCTTCACCTCAAAAAACTATTCAATCTCCTGGTTTCCCACCTCCGGAAAGGCAACTCAATCACCCTCCACAACCTTTCCAACAAACCTCAACCTCTTCTCATTGCACACAGACCCAGTCTCTCCCATCTACTCAATCTCCCACTTCCAGCTCCACTCGCCCCAAAACCTCAAAATTCTAGTCAACACAATCTGGAACCACAACACCCCAATTCAGTAGTTAACCTTTCCTCCAAACCATCTCCCAATCCGAAACCTCTGTCCTATCCAAAGGCCTCACCTTCAGCCCCACTCCCAGGTTCAACCAAACTGCCCTTGTCAAAGATTTTCTGTCCTACACTCGTAGTCTCTGCTGGAAATATCACTTTGCCATGAAGAAAAATAGTCCTGATCCCACTCCTAATGATCCAACTCCCCAAGACATTATCCAAATTGAACCCTGCCTGGAACAGTTCCGTCCTCCATCACAGCGGGACCCACCTCCTCTTCCTCAAAATCACCCTCTCCAAACCTTCCAGGAATTTCTCACTTCCAGCATTGCCTCTCAATCTTTCTTGAAAAACCTTAATCCTACTCCCAACATCACCACAGCCGAAGCCCAGGCTATCCGTGATCTGAAAGCTGACCGATCCATCATCATTCTTCTGGCTGACAAGGGTTCCACGACCATGGTACTTGATCGTCGGGAGTATGTGGCTGAAGGACTGTGTCAGCTTTCAGACGACTCTACATACAAAGTTTGCCAAGGTAATCCCATTCCTGATGTCCAGGCAGAGCTTCAAGGAATCCTCAGAACCTTAGGCCCCCTACAAAACCATTCACCGGACTCCATCAAACTCCTGACCCCACCGACACCTCACACTCCTACCTTCTACTTACTTCCTAAAATTCACAAACCCAAACATCCTGGCCGCCCCTTTGTAGCTGGTTACCAAGCCCCCACAGAACGTATCTCTGCCTACGTAGATCAACACCTTCAACCCATTACATGCAGTCTCCCATCCTTCATCAAAGACACCAACCACTTTCTCGAACGCCTGGAATCCGTACCAAGTCTGTTACCCCCAGAAACGATCCTTGTAACCATTGATGCCACTTCCCTATACACAAATATCAGGCACGTCCAGGGCCTCACTGCAGTGGAGCACTTCCTTTTACACCGATCACCTGCCACCCTACCTAAAACCTCTTTCCTCGTCACCTTAGCCAGCTTCATCCTGACCCATGACTTCTTCACTTTTGAAGGCCAGACATATCAACAATTGAAGGGAACAGCCATGGGTACCAGGATGACCCTCTCGTATGCCAACCTATTTATGGGTCACTTAGAGGAAGCCTTCTTGGTTACCCAAGCCTGCAAACCCAAAGTTTGGTACAGATTTATTGATGACATCTTCATGATCTGGACTCACAGTGAAGAACAACTCCAGAATTTCCTCTCCAACCTCAACTCCTTTGGTTCCATCAGATTCACCTGGTCCTACTCCAAATCCTATGCCACTTTCCTTGACGTTGACCTCCATCTGTCAAATGGCCAGCTTCACACATCCGTCCACATCAAACCCACCAACAAGCAACAGTACCTCCATTATGACAGCTGCCACCCATTCCATATCAAACGGTCCCTTCCCTACAGCCTAGGCCTTCGTGGCAAACGAATCTGCTCCAGTCCTGAATCCCTCTACCATTACACCAACAACCTGAAAACAGCTTTCGCATCCCGCAACTACCCTCCCAACCTGGTACAGAAGCAGATAACCAGAGCCACTTCCTCATCCCCTCAAACCCAGAACCTCTCACAGAAGAACCCCAAAAGTGCCCCACTTGTAACAGAATACTTCCCGGGACTGGATCAGACCTTGAATGTGGCTCTCCAGGAGGGATACGACTTCCTAAAATCCTGCCCCAAAATGAGATCCATCCTTCATGAAATCCTCCCCACTCCACCAAGAGTGTCTTTCCGCCGTCCACCTAACCTTCGTAACCTCTTGGTTCATCCCTATGAAATCCCCAAACCACCTCCCCTACCCTCTGGCTCCTACCCTTGCAACCGCCCCCGGTGTAAAACCTGTCCCATGCACCCTCCCAACACCACCTACTCCAGTCCTGTAACCTGGAAGGTGTACACGATCAAAGGGAGAGCCACGTGTGAAAGCACCCACGTGATTTACCAACTGACCTGCCTAGACTGTGACTCTTTCTATGTGGGAATAACCAGCAACAAACTGTCCATTCACATGAATGGACACAGGCAGACAGTGTTTGTTGGTAATGAGGATCACCCTGTGGCTAAACATGCCTTGGTGCACGGCCAGCACATCTTGGCACAGTGTTACACCGTCCGAGTTATCTGGATACTTCCCACCAACACCAACCTATCGGAACTCCGGAAATGGGAACTCGCCTTTCAGTATATCCTCTCTTCTCGATATCAGCCAGGCCTCAACCTCTGCTAATTTCAAGTTGCCGCCGCTCATACCTCACCTGTCTTTCAACAACTTCTTTGCCTCTGTACTTCCGCCTCGACTGACATCTCTGCCCTTACTCTTTGCCTTTAAATATGTCTGCTTGTGTCTGTGTATGTGCGGATGGATATGTGTGTGTGTGCGAGTGTACACCTGTCCTTTTTTCCCCCTAAGGTAAGTCTTTCCGCTCCCGGGATTGGAATGACTCCTTACCCTCTCCCTTAAAACCCACATACTTTCGTCTTTCCCTCTCCTTCCCTCTTTCCTGAAGAAGCAACCATCGGTTGCGAAAGCTAGTAATTCTGTGTGTGTGTTTGTGTGTTTTGTTCATTGTGCCTGTCTGCCGGCACTTTCTCGCTTGGTAAGTCTTGGAATCTTTGTTTTTAATATATTTTTCCCATGTGGAAGTTTCTTTCTATTTTATTTACATCAATATTTCTTCTGTTACCCAAGGATTTCTACTAGCCCTTGTCTTTTTACCTACTTGATCCTCTGCTGCCTTCTCTACTTCATCACTCAGAGCTACCCATTCTTATTCTACTGTATTTCTTTCCCCCATTCCTGTCAATTGTTCCCTTATGCTCTCCCTGAAACTCTGTACAACCTCTGGTTTAGTCAGTTTATCCAGGTACCATCTCCTTAAATTCCCACCTTTTTGCAGTTTCTTCAGTTTTAATCTACAGTTCATAACCAATAGATTGTGGTCAGAGTCCACATCTGCCCCTGGAAATGTCTTACAATTTAATACCTGGTTCATAAATCTCTGTCTTACCATTATATAATCTATCTGATACCTTCTAGTATTTCCAGAATTCTTCCATGTGAACAACCTTCTTTTATGATTCTTGAACCAAGTGTTAGCTATGATTAAGTTATGCTCTGTGCAAAATTCTACTAGATGGCTTCCTCTTTCATTTCTCTTCCAGAATCCATATTCACCTACTATGTTTCCTTCTCTCCCTTTTCCTACTCTTGAATTCCAGTCACCCATGACTATTAAATTTTTGTCTCCCTTCACTACCTAAATAATTTCTTTTATCTCATCATACATTTCATCAATTTCTTCATCATCTGCAGAGTTAGGTGGCATATAAACTTGTACTACTGTAGTAGGCATGGGCTTCATGTCTATCTTGGCCATAATAATGCGTTCACTATGCTGTTTGTAGTAGCTTACCCACACTCCTATTTTTTTATTCATTATTAAACCAACTTCTGCATTACCCCTATTTGATTTTGTATTTATAACCCTGTATTCACCTGACCAGAAGTCTTGTTCCTCCTGCCACTGCACTTCACTAATTCCCACTATATCTAACTTCAACTTATCCATTTCCCTTTTTAAGTTTTCTAACCTACCTGTCCAATTAAGGAATCTGACATTCCACGCTCCGATCCACAGAACGCCAGTTTTCTTTCTTCTGATAACGACATCCACTTGAGTAGTCCCTGCCCGGGGATCTGAATGGGGGACTATTTTACCTCCAGAATATTTTACCCAAGAGGACACCATCATCATTTAACCATACAGTAAAGCTGCATGCCTTCAGGAAAAATTATGGCTGTAGTTTCCCCTTGCTTTCAGCCGTTCACATTACCAGCACAGCAAGGCTGTTTTGGTTAGGGTTACAAGGCCAGATCAGTCAATCATTCAGACTGCTGCCTCTGCAACTACTGAAAAGGCTGCTGCCACTCTTAACAAACCACACGTTTGTCTGGCCTCTCAACAGATACCCCTCTGTTGTGGTTGCACCTACAGTACGGCCATCTGTATTGCTGAGGCACACAAGCCTCCCCACCAACGGCAAGGTCCATGGTTCATGGGGTTCATTGGAAGGCATAAACGTCACTAACACCTTAGAGAATGAGATAGTCACACCAAGATAAGTAGCATTATTTTCTAATATAATGTTTCTGCCATTATGAAACTATGTAAACATTGACAACACTAGAATAGTTAGTTCAGTGTAGGATATTTAATTTGTATTAACATTATGATAGTAAGGGATATGTAACATGATAGTACGATACTAAGTGTGTTAACAGAACTGCCATTTGTAAACCTATCTTCACTTGGTCCAATGCTTTTCACATTTCTGTGGGTGACTGTAGCAGTCATCAGCCTCTCGCGTTCTTTCCCAGTAGTGCTCCTGTCAACAGTGCTTGGACCTCAGCGGCTCATGGCAGGCATTGCCGATAGAAATATATAACCCCTAAAAATTTACTAAGCTGTCTTTAATTAGTTGGTCAAGGTGTGTCTTCAATTACATCTCTCTTGAATTTCATGGAACGTATTGCATTTGTCAATGCCATCTGCCCCTGGAATGTCACTTGCTGTTGTCGGAGTGTGCATTTTCCCTCATTGATCACTATGCCAAATTTGTTAATTAACTCTCAAATGTCCTTGAGGTGCTCTTCGTGCAGCTCCGTCAACTCTGAGAACACCAAAATGTCATCCCGGTAAGCAAAACATTACTACACCCTCTTAGCACCTCGTATCTTAACTGCTGCCACTAGTCCATAACTGTGCTGCATTCTTAAGACCAAATGGCATCTGGATGTACTCCAAAAACCTGAATGGCATTATGTCTGCATTACATCTCCTTCTGTGAGTGGTATCTGGTCACATACCTTTTTGCATGGGATGACACTAAAAGCTGTTGCTCCTGCCAGTTCATTGGCGAAATCCCTGATGCAGGGCACTAGGTAACGATCTGAGACTTTTGGGCATTTAGCACTAGTACGGGAGGCTGTGGCCAGTGTGGACACTTTTCATATTTCATATGGTATCTCAAAACTATTTGAACCAGAGTTTTGGAATTTAGTATCTTTGGATTTACCAGTTTCTGGACTAAGAGCAAAAGCCATCAGCACGCAGACCATGCTGTTGAATATACTGAATTCAATTTGCTGGTGAATGCTCAGAAATGATGCGACTTTCATCCCCAGCAATAATGATTGACAGAAATGTGGGATCACATCTAGCTCTATCCAATAGTTCATCAGAAATTCTGCATGTTCCCTCTTTCTGTTCAATGCTCAATGGTCTATTCACATAATATTAAATATTATAGTATATACTTGTATTATATGTTTCTATTAAACTAATAATACAGCATCAGAACCTACTTAAAATGCGAATTTTAGGGGGAAAAAAATCAACCATGGCAAAACGCAAACTGCTGCCATAACTTGCATGCCATAGAAAATCAGTGGCACTACTCACTATGCTAAACCAATGACAAGTTATTGATTGCCAATTATAGCATATTTCCACTTGCTAAAAGCCTGAGTCATAGCTATGTTTCTAATTGAAATTTAATTATAACAAATTGTACCAAGAGCACTGAATTTTTGGTGGATCCTCTGTGTGTCATTGCCTTCAAATGGCATAGTCTCATAATACACAAGTTACAATAATTCTTTTGCCATGAATATGATGTTTCTCATATTTTATTTCAACAAATCACACAGTTAACAATGTGTTTTCAAGTGATTCTCAATTTAATGGTGCTCATAAACAGCACATATATGTAAAGGCTTGAAATGAATGCCAATATGGCGTCTCCCAACTCTGTGCTAAAGGAAGATGGCATGCATGTGACGTAGATGACGTTATGCCATCTCATTGTTCGACGCTCAGACACACACTCAGAATATCTGACATGCTAGATATTGCTCTGCATATTTGGAAAGACTCCTGAATGCACTATTCCATGCTATGGTGTCAGAAACTCTGCATGCTCAATGCTCAACATTCAGATGCATGGTCCATTTGCCGACAGCTTTACATGCTCCACATTTGCATTGGCATGTGCTGTAGATGGGAGACCAGCTGTGGGATCGTCTAGCACTGAATCTCGCCTTCACGAAACCTGTCATTCCATTCGAAAAAATGACTTCTAGAAAGTGACACATCTGCATGTGCTTGCTTAATCACTGTTCATGTGTCACTAGGGTTTTCCCAAGTTTAACATGGATCTTACTGTTCACTCTTTACTCACAATCAGTATCCATTTTGTCACCATAACTAATGAGCCAAGAACCCAAACAGTGTGTTGCTAAATACAGATGTGAAACCTTGTGAATATGCACAGAAACATGACTCAGGTCATTCCAAGGATGCACGTCTTGCTCGACATCAGCTGGGATCATTCAGCTATGAGAACTCAAAGAGGCAACACGTGTGTGACTGATGAGTTGGTCACATCTCGATAGTACACAAATTTTCCAAGTATTGAAATGGTTACTTGTGATATTTGCGTGTCTCAATACTCAATGCTCTGAAATATTTCAGCTTGTGAACTTGCGATATGCATGTTAGGCAAACTAGTCTGAACTCTGAAACTGTACTGAAATCATTTTCAAATGATCTGAACTTGTGCTTTTGACCTGTTGTATATGTGGTACTTTAATTTAAAACTTTGCTATTTAAAATTATATTGATTTTGGAGATATTTTACTGGAGGTTTATCCAATACTTAAAGTAAGATACTGAACTTGTTTGCTTTAAGCTCCTACACAGTCACACTTTACTTCAGTAATAAACAGTTAATGAGCTGATACAGTGTTAAAGAAACAGTGAATGCACACAGGTTTGTTAAATAGTAAGACAGTGTTAGTTGTGGTCATTAATTGTCACTGCATATTTCTGCCTGCATATATTTTGGTCTTTGCAACAGCATTTTCAGGGAAAATGCAACAAATGCATTTGGATGACTCCTAGACATTAGCGTAAGCCAATCACAAAAAACTAACTACTCACTCAGAAATTCAGAACTTAAGTATTTCAATTAATAATACTTGCAGTCACACTTGGGGCTCAAAAACAACTAAATTAGAAGTAATATTAATATTTTATTAGTTTTGTACCATTACATATGTGGGTGCAGGTCTGGGATAACTTGCAGTAATTGACTTGGAATGCTGAAGGTCTGCTTGTGAAACCGTTTAAATGAGCTATCAGAAACATTTCAGAGTGACCAGCAGTATCAGTGCACCACGATTGTCCGAGCACTGACCAGTCCACCAGGAGTTGCAGCCATGGTAGCTGCCAAGCCATTCCTGAAAGCACTGTACCACACAACTCCACTGAAATCAATGGACACCAGAAAGCTATCCACAGCTGTTGTACACACAAGGGGGCACACCTTTCCACATCAGAGCAGCATCCTATTGCAGTGGCAGCAGCAGCAGAGTCACAGTCGCAGCAGCTTAAGTTAAATACTGCAGTAGGTATGCTACTTTTGTAATTCAGTTCTCTTATTAGCCATAGTGATGGAGTACAAATTTAAGAGGTTACCTACTGATGCCACAGCTGGTGAAAGAGAGCTTGTTAGCTCACAGAGACAGGAAGAAGCAATGGATAGAACTACAAGAGATATGATGACTTTGTTGATGATTCAAATTAATGGCCAAATATAGGATTCCTTGGGTACTTTGGAAAGTTCTGTGGGGAACAGAGTAGACAGTAAAACAGATAGTTCCATGGGTGGGCTACAAAATGATAGAGAGGGAGCCAACAGCAAATTGGAGGATCCACGGGAAGAGTTTGTGGAAGCAGAAAAGAATTTGTTTGCTGATACAGTTGAGGCTGAATTGAAGGTGAGATTGACTCATGCAGGCAATTTTGTAACAAGAGATGAAGAGATAAGGTTGGCTCTGACTAAGGTGGATAGAAAGACTGTGGCCAATAGTGAAGGAACAATAATTTTATTGGTGGGTGAATTGGCAGCCACAGCTGGTAATCTAAGGAAAGAGATGGGAATGTGGTTACTATAAATAATATTGAAATTAACAGAGTGAACAGGAGACCAAGCAATCTAGAATAATACAGTACTTCTGGAAATGTGGCATAGGTTATGATGCAAGTACCCAATGGTAAACTTTTTCAGATGAAAGCAAATACCATATTGTAGATTTCCTTGCAGCTTGCAAAACTCTTTGGGGTGATTGCTGAAAGTAAAATTGAGTTTGATAAAGATTGCAAGAAGATTTTGCTCAGACAAGGACAAATCAATCTTTTGACAAGTTTATTTCTCACGATGTAGCTGAACAATAATTTTTAAATAAATACTAGACCTACCTAAGGAATGTATTTACAAACTGAGTTTCTTAGTGGACCTGTTAACACAGGAGGCAGATACACTATGAAAGACTTTTCTCAACAAAAGTTGAGAAAATTGGTACATATGTATAGACTCTCTGAAATTTCTGCATTAAGAGGAAGTCTACATCCTTGCATCATAGATCACTAAAGTCATCAACTAATGTTCACAACATTACTTTGATTTTCGCAACAGGGTGCATAGGACAACGAGCAGTCAAGACCAATGTAGTTATCATAGGTCATTAATAGTGACTGTTCTTTCAGTCATGAATGTAAGTATTACAAGCCTAGGTGGCACACAATGATAACAACACTGGTGTTGATTCCCCATTCTCTCATTCTTTCAGTTATGGGAATCCAAGTAATGTTGGGAGCACTAGGTGATGAATTCAGTGGTCTGTCATATACAGATGTAAACAGTTTGATGTATGAACTTTTGGGTCAGTCCAGGAATAGTTCTCGGATATGGTTAAGGCAACTGCTCACTGTAACTGAGAAATAAGTGTTTGAGCCCTAGTCTGGGGCAAATTTACATATGTCACAGGTGGGTAATAGATTATACCTAATACAGTCGATGTCAAGGAAATCACAGTCAATGAATTAATTTGAAGTTTTTCATACAGTTATATTTTGTAATAGTGACTGTTCTCTCAGACGTGCATATAATCCAAAAAACATCTTATAGACATCATGGATCTGGCAAATGTGCCATAAAACAAACATTGGATAAAACAATTTGTGCAGGAATCTGAGGAAGAACCAAGATAATAGGAATGAAAGAAACTGCGGAAACAACCAGCAAAATCAGAACAGGAATAGAAATGAGGATGAGAATTGGAGAGGAAACAGGACTGTCAAACTGAATAATAGAGGGCAACAGGGACAGAATAGCCATGTGCTTGCCACTCTGTAACACCAATTCCCATCAGATCACCAAAGTTATGTGCTGTCGGGCTAGGCTAGTAGCCATCTTGCCTGCTGAGTGCTGTTGGCAAGCAGGGCGCACTCAGCCCTTGTGAGGCAAACTGATGAGCTACTTGATTAAGAAGTAGTGGCTCCAGTCTCAGAAACTGAAGCATGGCCAGGAGAACAGTGAGCTGACCATATGCCCCTCCATCTCCATATCCTGTGATGCCTATGGGCTGAGTATGACACGGCAGTCAATCAGTACCATTAGGCCTTCATGGCCAGGAGGAGCTTAACATGGACAGAATGTGTAAAACTATTTTTCTTCAATGGAGTCATCTTTGAGGTAGTAAATAATGTCAGGAATAGGATCAAGAGTTAAGAAAATAATTAAAAGTAAAATATGAAGGAGTTTGATGAGAATAATAAAATTGAACAAGTAAGGGAAGGGAGAATATGTGTAATGGAGGCAGTTTTGGTTCAAAATGGCTTTGAGCACTATGGAACTTAACATCGGAGGTCATCAGTCCCTTAGAACTACTTAAACCTGACTAACCTAAGGACATCACACACATCCACGCCCGAGGCAGGATTTGAACCTGCAACCGTAGCAGTCGCAGAGGCAGTTTTGTGTAATGAAAATTAATGCAGATGCCAGCTTCACCAGAATGTCCAAAGGAATGTTAATAAGAGAAAATCTTGCAAAGAAGCAATGCATCAAAGGAGAGGAGTTAATACTGGTTGTTTATTTAATTAGGGCAGTGACAATACTAGAGATGGTTTGGCATTGATGTTCCATAACGCATCAGGATAAGGTGTGGAGGCTGAGAAATAGTGGTATAAATGAGAGTGTGAACTGCAAACATAATAATAATAATAATAATAATAATAATAATAATGTAGGTAAAATGAAACCTGCTTCTATGGAATCAGTGTCAATTATGTGCAGACAATGTGGCCTGAATATAGTGCGGGTGAAGATGTACAAGATGGTGCATGCTCCAGTGATGTAGTTGAGAATAATTGCAAGCAGGCACTGGTTCCTGTATCAGATGATTCTGTTGACAGTTGTTGTGATGAGCAGAACAGAGGTGCAGATAACATTTTTGTGGTAGAAACTGTGAGTGATACATTAAAGCCTACTGAAGTATATTCTGTTGCAATTAGTGTGATGGAAGAAGTTGGGCATGCACATTTTTTTGTTGAACTTTGGGAGAGTAGGAAGGACAGTGATCTCAATTATAATGACTGAGTAGTCAGGACCAAGTAGTTTAAAAAGCAGGCACCTGAGTCTTCAGAGCTTATTAAGCTTGATTAACCTAAGCAGATAAAGGTGCCAAGTGAAAAGAACTACGAATATAAAGATTCGTCCCACAAAATATTTAATGGACACAGAGATTTTGAATTATTTGGGGGAGAATATGTATTTATGATGGAAAATGATGGCACAGGAAATAACAATACAGTTAATAGTAGTTCACCTGGTGAAAACTGCAAGGATGATCATGAAATTCAAACCCTCTTGATATTAATAATAAACAACATATGTATGTGGAAGTGTGTGAATAAAACAGTTAGTGGATGGAGAAAGGTGAATATAAATGTGTAGACAAAGACTGGATAGACTTTGCAGATTTTCACCAGCAGTTAACACTAGGAGCACAGGACAGAAAGAAATATAGCATTGCTAGGAAGGTAGGGTATTAAAAGTCCATAATTTAGAAATTAAATAGGCCTTTAATTTTATATTTGCAGAGGGTGGTAGTATTGAAACATTCAGTTAAAAGCAGATGTTCACAATGACTAGAGACTGTGTACATGAGGTAGAATTAAAGTGGAAGTGATATGTGACAGTACTTTGATGGAACTAGTAGTTTCATTTGTGGGATAGCAGAGAATTTCAATGAACATATTAAGAATAAGCAAATAGTTGAACTTCCAGTCACATGACTGAAGAATAAAATGCTACTAGACATTACAGTGAGCCAGTAAGGAGCAGTAGCAGCTTATAGACAGTGTTCTTTCAAATTAAGGTGGCGTATATGGACTGCACAATTGGTTGTGTGTAGTATAAGATTTTTGGGGGTCATACTGTCATGGGTACATTTGTTAGGGTAATGTTATGAGGGTCAATTTGTTGTGTGCTTTTTATGTTGAAGTTAAAGTTTTGAAGGGGTAGTTTACTGAGGACACATGCTGTGTATATTTTGAGGGATAATATTTATTACTGTTATCGAACTGCAGATGACAGTGAGAGAAAAGTGTTGCTGAACAGGCTGCAGCTGTTGTCATCACTCTATAGTATTTAATGTGTGTTTGATTGGAAAATGCAAAGGGGATGGGTTGAAGTAAGAACTATGTAATTTTATGTACCTAAAGTTATAAAATTTGGCAGATGCAATTTTATTTAAATGAGAGGTGATTTTGTTTTGGTCACAGACTAAAATTTTTAATAGTTGCTAACTGATAAGAAGTCAACTGATATGAAAAAGAGGAATGATCTGACAAAGTTTGTAACATAAGATGACAGAGCAACTTTATTTATGCATAAGTTATTCATTTAGATTTGATTAATTTCCAATACAGTGTTGTTTAAAGTGTTTCAGTTTTAAATTCATTGGCCTTAAGTCTGTGGTAAAGTAATAAAGAACAGTAACTCATTTTTGTTTTGTTGGAAAGGAGAATTAGTTTGTTTTGCTGATACATGTTCATAACAACATATATTTAACATTATGAATATTATGTATGCCAAATCTTGATTTATCGGTTAGACCGTCAGCGAGAGCAGCACCGCTAGTTCCTGCTACTAGTAAGGTGAGTACACCATTCACTTGTTACATATTTTTATGAACTTCTAACAGGACCAACTTATTTTCAGTTATCTGGTTAATTACTAGTTTATTTTTGCAATTTATTGCGTTTTGGTGCTTACTAGGCACAATATTTATTTTAGTAATGGTGTAGCGTACAGTACCACCATTCTTATCGACACTTGTATTGACCCATGTATCGTACAGGCTTTTGTTTGTTTGGTTAGAACAGCTGAGTGTCGTTTAGACCATCAGCGAGAGCAGTACTGCTAGTTCCTACTACTAATAATGCAAATACACCATTCGCTTGTTACATATTTTTACGAGCTTCAAACAGAAGTGACTGCAGTAATGGATAGGAACTGTGATTATTGTGTACAGATGCGAGCTGAGTTGGCGACCCTTTGCTCAAAGCTCCAAGCTGCTTTGGCTTCCATCACACAGCTTGAGGCTGCTGCCAAGGGGCATCACTGTGGGGGATCTAATGCGGGGATGCGAGGGACATCAAGTACGTCCCACGTGTCCTCCGAGCGGTCCATTGATGTGGCCACCCCGGGTACTGTCTGCACTGTGGTTGACCCGACACCCGTGGTCTGGCAGGCAGTGAAAAACTTTCCGAGGGGCTGATTGTAGGGCCTCCCTCGTTTGTTAGATGAACTGGTGGGCATTATCTATGACTGACAATGTCTCTGAGCCAGATGCAGTCATCCACCCTGTTCCAGAGGAAGCTTCTCATCCCACAGGGTCTGGGCATTCACGTTAGGTGCATAATGGGGCCCCTTAGGAACATGGCTGCCAAGACGGGGAAGGAAGCCAGTGTGCACTTAGTGTCCATTCTGGAGGGAGTCATTCTGGATGTGGAAAGGGCGCTTCTGGATACCATGAAGAGTACATGGTGCAGCAAACTGCAGGTGGTGGCTTATGTCAGTACCAATCATGTATGTCGCTTTGGATCGGAGCAGATTCTGTCTGGTTTTGGGCGGCTAGCAGAAATGGTAAAGACTGCCAGTCTTGCTTCTGAGATGAAGGCAGAGCTCACCATCTGCAGCATTGTCGATAGAACCAACTGTGGTCCTTTGGTACAGAGCCGAGTGGAGGGTCTGAAACAGAGGCTCAGGCAGTTCTGTGACTGTGTAGGCTGCAGATTCCTTGACTTGTGCCATCGGGTAGTGGGTTTCCGGGTTCCACTTAATAGGCCAGGAGTCCACAACATGCATCTACATCTACATCTGCATCCATACTCCGCAAGCCACCTGACGGTGTGTGGCGGTGTGTGTGCAGGAGGCGGCTACATGGGTAGCGGGGGCTGTGTGAAGGAACTGGGCAGTTTTTTAGGTTAGAGGGTCTCAGGGAACCACAGAAGGGATGTCTGTCTAAAAGTGTGCAAGCAGGAAGGTAATTGTAGAAGCGATTGGTATTGTAGTTGTAAATTGTTTTAGCTGTATTGGGAAAGAACCAGAGCTCCAAGCCCTAGTGGAAAGCACTGAAGCTCAAACAGTTGTAGGTACAGAGAGCTAGCTCAAGCCGGAAATAAGTTTAGCTGATTTTTTTTTTAAAATGATCTTACAGTGTTCAGAAAGGATAGATTAAATACAGTTGGTGATGAGGTATTTATTGCTGTCAGAAGTAATTCACCTTGTACCAAATTGAAGTAGATAGTTCGTGTGAAATAGTATGGGTAAAGGTTATACCTGACAATCGGACTAAATTATTAATTGGATCATTTTACCAGCCCCCCAAATCAGAAGATATAGTTGCTGAACATTTTAAAGAAAACATGAGTCTCATTTCAAATAAGTACCTTGCTCATACAATTATAGTTGTTGGTGACTTTAATCTACTCTCGATATAATGGAAAATTTATACATTTAAACTGGCGGCAGGCATAAAACGTCATCCGAAATTGTACTGAATGCTTTCTCAGAAAATTGTTTTCAACAATTAGTTCATGAGCCCACTTGAAAAGTAAATGTTGGCGAAAGCATACTTGATCTTTTAGCAACAAATAATCCTGGACAAATTGTGAGTATTGTGACGAATACAGGGATTAGCGACCACAAGGCAGTTGCTGCTAGGTTGAATACTGTAACACCTACAACCATCAAAAAGAAACGCAAAGTATATCTATTTAAAAAAGCTGTTAACGCCTTTATAAGAGACAGTCTTCACTCTTTCCGATCTGATCTGTAAGTGTAGAAAATTTGGGGAAAGTTTTCAAAGAGATAGTATCGACAACAATAGAGAGATATGTACTGTATAAATTAATAAATGATGATACTGATCCCATATAGTACACAAAATGGGCCAGATCGTAGTTGCAGAAGCAATGAAAAAAGCATGCCAAATTTAAAAGAAAGCAAAATCCCCAAGATTGGAAAAGTTTTACAGAAGTTCTAAATATGGCACATACTTCAATGCAAAATGCTTTTAATAATTTCCACAACGAAATTCTGTCTCGAAAATTGGCAGAAAACCCAAAGGGATTGTTGTCATACGTAAAGCTCACCAGTGGCAAGATGCAATTAATACCTTCATTGCGCTATAAGAACGGTGAAGTCACTGATGAGAGTGCCACTAAAGCAGAGTTATTTAACACGGTTTTGCGAAACTCCTTCACCAAAGAAGACAAAGTAAATATTCCTGAATTCCAATCAAGAACAACTGCCAAGATGAGAAACACAGAAGTAGATAACCTCAGAGTAACGAAACAGCTTAAATCACTTTGAAGTGGAAGTTCGGGTTGGTTACACCAAACAACACCAATTTAACAGTAGTTTCTTTATTAGCCTAAACACAGCAGAGGCTCACAAACAACTGACATGACGGAGCAGCCCAAAGACAATGCTCAGCACCCAAATGCAATGCTCAGAGTCTAGAGAAAAACGTATGTCGATGCTGGTGTCGACCTCATCAACGTCACATGCCCCCCCTCCCCACCCGCTGTAAGGAGTACTTTTGAGATGCGGGGGGGGGGGGGGGTTAACTAAGGCGTCAGCAGGTGTGGTCCGAGGGAGCTGGCCCACAGTCAACTCAACAGCATCGTCGAGGAGCTGTGTGGGTAGATGTCGTGAAGGAAGCTTTGGCCGCTGAACCTGGAAGTTGTTGAAGCATGCCAGGTGTCGTACTGGGGGTGCTGGTCATGTGGTGACAGGTAGGTTGGCAGTTTGTGGGTGGAATGGAGCGATGATGACGATGTCTCCGGTGGACGTGGCAAACACACGAAGCGTGTCCAGGTCGACGTCGGGCGAGAAGGGAACACATTTCACCAGGTGCCAGGGAATGGTGGAGACAGTGTCATGAGGGATTATGTCCAGGGGGATAGGCACAAACACCTTGAGCGAGAGCATGTTCAAGATGGGGGGGGGCATGAGAAGCCTGGACAAGGCAAGGCAGGTGATGGTGGAGAGATCGAAGGGACCGGTGAAGGGCCTGGCAGCGAGGGTGTGATCGTAGGTAAGCTCAATGTGGGGAGCACGTGGTCACTCGATGGAGTGCCTGAGACTGGAATAGGGGGTGAGGTCAGAGGAGAGCTCGACAATTGGAACTGGAAGTCACTCAATGGAGTGTGTGAGACCGGAGTACCAGGCAAAGTTGGAGGAAAGCTCGACGATTCGAGCTGGAAGTCACTAGATTGAGTTTGTAAGTCCGATCTGGAGGGAGTGGGTGGAGCATCGTGAGCCACGACAGTGAGTAACATGTTGGTGGCCTGAAGGGGGGTAGAAGAAGGCTTGACATGAGCAGGCTTAAGTCTGTTGAGAGAGACTGTGACAGCTGAATCTTTCATCTGGATGTCATAGGTGTTGGCTGAGCGCCGGAGAACTCGGTACAGGTCGGTATATGGAAGTTGGAGGGGAGCACGGACAGTGTCATCTCAGAGCATGATGTACTCGCAGTTGTCCAGAGATTTCAGGACGTGAACCTTAGGGCGGGAATGGCTGGCGGGTGGAAGGATGTGTAGGTTGATGAAGTGGCGTCTGATGCGGTCCGTGAAGGAAGGTAAGTCAGACTGAGGGAGAGAAGCAGAAGGGCTCATGAGTTCGCCCGGGAGAACAATGTTCTGGCCATATATGAACTCGGCTATTGTGCCTTTGAGGTCTTCCTTATAGATCGCACAAATGCGAAGTAGCACAAGGGTTAGGGCCTCCGTCTACAGAGAGTTGTGGCATTGAAGAACCGCCTTGAGAGTGCGGTGCCAGCGCTGGACTAGCCCGTTACTTTGCGAATGATATGCTGTGGTATGGATGTACCGGATGCCACAAATGTTACAAATCCCTTTGAAAAGGGCCGACTCAAATTGTCCGCCATGGTCAGTCGTGATGATAGCTGGACATCTGAAATGCGATATGCATGACTCGATGAAAGCTCAAGCAACAGTTTCTGCCGTAATATTGGGGAGGGGGGCAGCCTCGACACAGCGAGTTGTTAGGTCGATAGACAAGAGAACATAACAAGAGCCATTAGAGGGGGAGAGAGGGCCGACAATGTCATTATGAATCTGCTGGAAACGCCCAGGAGGGATTGAAAGGAGCCGAGGTTGGGGGGGGGGGGGGGGGGGGGTTGAAGTGTACTTGTGTACTTTGCAGCATTGGCATGTGATGCAGGAGTGTGCCCCTTGCTGGTAGTCCTTGTTGACATTTCTCTACACAAAGCACTCTGCTAAGAGGTGGGCAGATACACAAACTCCGGGGTGGGCTAAATTATGCAATGCGTTGAAGACAGCTCAGCTCGACGGAGCGTGGTTGGGATGAGGGGGTGTAACGTGCCCTTACTGTCGTCGCACCAGATCTCACCAGAGATGCTAGGGAAAGTGGTGCGGATGAAGTGTAGTGAAGAAGTAGAGTCTGAAATCAGGTTTTGTGTTTCCTCATCAGCGGGTTGGAGGTTAGGGAGGTGAGAGAGGTCTAACAGCGAATGGACAGTGTCGACTCATGAAAGGAAATCAGCAACTATATTGACAGCGCCCTTCATGTGTCTGACATTGATGGTGAACTGAGATATATTGTCCATGTATCTGAAGCGGCGAGGAGGAGGGTCAGCTGGCGGGTTTGTAATGGCTGCAGCGAGGGGTCTATAGCCCATTAAAACATAGAAAGGGCGTCCCTCAACATCTGTCATAAAATGCTTAATCGCTTTGTAGACCGCAAGCAACTCCATGTCAAACACTGGAAAATTTCCTTTGTGCATTGGTGAGCTTGCACGAGAAGAACTGCAGAGGTGAGATTGGCCATTGATTGTGTGGCTAAGAACCACACCAATGGCAGTATCGCTCGTGTCTTTGGTGACAAAAAGCTGCGCATTGGGATGAGGATGCTCGATGGTACATGCTGCAGCAAGAAGATTTTTGAGGGAAGTGAAAGAGTCAGTCATAGCAGGGGTCCATGGAATGGGCTGAGATCCAGAAGTGTTGGTGCCTGACAAGGCATCTGTCATGAAGCCTGAATCTCTGCAGCCCGAGGTAGATGTCGACGATAATAATTAACCATCCCCAGAAAGCACTGGAGCTCTTTGAATGATGAAGGTCGGGGTAGGTTTAGTATTGTATGTACTTTCTCAGAGAGCAGCGAAATGATATCAGCAGAGACCCGAAAACCAAGAAAAGTGACAATGGGTTGATGTAGCTGTAATTTGTCCTGGTTGGTCTCGATGCCTGCTGCCGTGAGAGTGTTCATAACAGTTTGCACATGACGAATGTTGTTCTTGATGGAGGAGCTGAACACAAGAATGTCAAACATACGCAAAGCAGTATTTTAGGTCGAATAGCACGTCATTTATGAAGCATTGCCAGGTCTGTGTTGCGTTTTTCAGACCGAAGGGCATGAATCAAACTGGAATAACCCGATTGGGGTGGTGATTGCTGTCTTCCCGATGTCTTCAGGTGCCACGGGGCTCTGGTGGTAGGCCCATTTGCAATCAATGACAGAGAACGTGGTCGGACCTGCGAGGGAACTGGTAAAATCAGCAATGTTGGGTATGGGGTAGGTGTCCATAACTGTTCGTGCGTTTATATGATGGTAGTCTCCGCACTTGCACCAGGACCCATCTTTCCTGGGTGTCATATGTATGGGCGTTGACCAGCTACTGGCAAAGAGTTCAATGACACTAGAGCTTAGTAGTTCAGAAATCTGATTTTTAAGGTTGGACAGGCGCTCGGGACAAAGTTGACGTGGTTTACTGGAGATCGGGGGGATCTGGCATGAGGCGAAGCTTGTGAACCGTGCTGTTGGTGACGACGGAAATGTTGCCGGCAGCGTGGGAGGCGGTTTGTTTACAATGTGTGGCGGGCGGGGCAGGCAAGACGTGGTCGTGGTGTTCGGAGCCACTCGGTGGATCTTACGGGAGCCGAGGCGGCAAAGTGTCCCAGGAGTCAACGCGAGAAGATGGCCGCTGGCTCGAAGCAGTGGCACCATGGTCAGGTGAGCTCAGTAGAGCACGTGAGCCGTTAGTGAGTCCATTGTCCGAGCGCGAGGCTTGTGGGAGCACGGTCGCGAGTGAAGTGCTTGGCGCGAGTGCACTGTTTGTGTTGTCTGTGGAGGTCGTATGGCAGTGCACAGGAGACGAAGTTGCATAGTTTGTAGTTCTGTCCAAGAGGGCCGGGTTAGGAGCTGTCAGTTCAGGAACACGCGATGCTCGTTGCGCATGCACACTTGTTTCTGGCCAAGTGTCAAACACTGCCTTGTTAGGGGGGTGTGGCCCTGTGGAACTGTCACTACATGTTATGGCAGACTTGATAGCACAGTTGCGAGGGGTAGCGGGAGGTCAGCACACGGAGGCTCGATTGCTGGGACTGCAAGCAGATTAGACGTATTTACTGACCTTGCTTTGTCCTTGCTGTAGTGTCTATAATTACTTTGCTGCATCGAAGAGCTAGAGCTGAGTTTCGTGGAGCCGGAGGGATAGCTCGAAGTTTTCCAGCTCGACAAGGCACTTGTGCATTGTTTCTTGTAACGTCGTCGACAGGGACAAGCATGTACGGATGAGATGAGCCCGGACTGACGTGTCTCGGTGAGGTTTGCTCGACGATGCACAGTGGAAATGAGTCTTGGATGGGTGATGAAACACAGTGCTTCGCACTAGGTCTGGTGAAAGTTTGTAGTGTCGCAAGAAGTCAATGCCTAGTATAGGGTAGTCAATTTCGCACACTAAAGAAGTCCACTCGAGTTTGTGGAGAGTGAGCCAATGTGGGAAGTTGAACCCGAGCATTGTAGTTTAGTTGAATTCAGGGCTTGCTGTGAAGTATGATGAGGGCGGATGTTCAATGACACTAAGGACGTAGGCAGCAGCGAAACATCGACGCCTGTGTCCACTAGGAAAAAGTATCCCGAGAAAATGTCTTTAATATAAAGTTGTCCGCGATTATCCGGTCGTTCCCAGACAGAATGGAGCATTGGGGGCTGCCTGTCATGTTGTGTGTAGGAGGCGGCACTCAGACCTACCTGCGATTGGAGTTTGGGAAGTAGCAGGGTGGTCTGCATTTTCGTGCCGCCTCACCAAACTGTGTGTGGAAGTAACAGTATAGGTAGCGCGGTTGCATTGCCTGTCGAAAGTTCGTTGCCAGAGGTGGTGGCCGAGGTTCAGTGGCCGCAGCAGGTTCGGTTGCAGGAGGGGACGTGACCGTGGGTGGAGTCAGTGACGTCCCAGTTGCTTGTTTACTGCTTCCTGTAGCAGGCAGAACAGTTGGTACAGTGCGACCCCGTCCGTGCCCAGACGCAGGATGATGAGCCTGAACCTGAGGCTTGTCAGATACGCAGTGGCTGGCGAAATAGAGCAGTGATGCATCATGTAGCTTATCAGTAATTGTCATTCTTTGCTCGAGAGGTTCGGGAGACCTCTGAGCCAGAGCAAAGCGGATGTCAGGAGATAGTTTATCTGACCAGATGGCGAGGAGAACTGTGTCAGAGAGTAGATCGTCGCTGACCAGGGCACATAGCCGTCTCCAGAGCTGGGAAGGTTTGTCATTGCCTAGTTGCCGTATTGCTGCCTCAGTTGAGCGTGCAAGCTGACATAGAACTGTCTTTTTGGCTAGAGTGTACCAGGTAGCTGAGTCTGGGGCGTCGACCAGGTCAGCAATTAAGTCCTCCTGGTCATACAGGTGGGTGATGAGAGACAGAAACCTGGTTGACTCGTCGAGTTTTTAATGGTTGAACACTTCATCCACAATTTTGAACCAGGTTGTTGCCCTGTCAGGATTAAACGGTGGCAGTATCGGTAAGCACTGTAGAATGTTCAAAGAACAGGTTGAGTTTAGTTCATTGGGGCACTGCCTGAAACGAGCTGTTGTTGCTGTAGTATTCCAGGAGAGTGTGCCTCCAGGTGATGTGGCCACGATGGCTGGTCGGGTGGCAGTGTGAAGGTGACACGCTGTAGTTGAGTGCAATCTGTCAGGACACGGAAGGCCGATGTGGGTGAGATACCGTAATGTGTCGATTGCAGTTGCGGAAGCTCAACATGTTGCGGGTGTGTTCGGATTGATGCTTCGCGGAAGACCGATGTGGATGAGGCACCGAGATGTGCCAAGACTGGAGCTGGCGCGGAGGTGACAGGTGAGAAAAAGTTCAAAGTTTGAGAAAGCGTGTTAGTCCATGGAAAGCTCGGTATATGATCAGAGCTGGGGCCACCTGTGTCGCAGGGAGGCTGCAGAGGTCCGGGCTGTCCAGAAGCACAATGTGGGAAATCATGTCGAATGTGGGATGGAATGTGTGAATGTTCACTGTTCATAGTCACACCACTCAAAACAGTGTGCAGATAAGGTAAATGTCGTGGCACAAAGCACTGAGGTGTAGCAGTGGGACGGAGATGGAGGTCAGACACAGATAACAAGTTATTGTTCCTGTTGCAGGCTGAGGTATCGAAGCAGGAAGGCGTGTGCTGATGCTGAACTGAGGCAGGCGTGGGTGTGGTCGGATGTTGAGGAGGTTGGCCTGTGAACGAAGCAGTTCCGGCCACATGGCAGGAATCCGTGTGGTACTGCAGGGATTGCGGCGTGGCAAATTGTTGTGCTGGCGGTGGTAGGTTGTCCAACAAAGCATCTGCAGAAATCAGCATTGGTCCCGCACTGCATGGAGTTCCTTAAGAGGTAACTGCAGCGTCGATGAGGGAAGGCACATGTGGTGGAAACAAAGAGGTCTGATAGCCGGAGCCAAGCACACTCCTAACCTCACTTATTGTTGTAGGCTCCAAAACGTCCGTCGAAATCGGCGTAATCATCGAGTGAGAGGCATCGTGCTGCTGTCCTGGTGGGCGTACGTCACCCGCAACATGATGCATGTCGAACACAAAATCCGGCGTTATATTCTGGGCTGAAGTTATTGTTCGAACGGTATGTCGATGTAATACACGCGAAAATAACCGACGTGGAGGTGGTGGACACAGTAAAACGGCAAAAACCGGACGACGTTACAAATCGGGGTCACCAGTGAAGTGGATGTTCGGGTTGGTTACACCAAACAACACCAATTTAATAGTAGTTCGTTTATTCGTCTAAACAGATCAGAGGCTCACAAAGAACTGACATGGCGGAACAGCCTAAAGACAATGCTCAGCGTCCAAAGACGATGCTCGGAGTCGAGAGACAAACGTGTATCAATTTTGGTGTTGACCTCATTGGCACCACAACTTAATAAAGGCAATGCCCCAGGTCCAGATTGTATACGAGTCAGGTTCCATTCAGAGTATGCTGATAAAATAGCTCCATATTTAGGAATTACATACAACCACTCGCTCACAGAAAGATCCATACCTAAAGACTGGATAATTGCTCAGGTCACACCAATACCCAAAAAGGGAAGTAGGAGTAATCCGCTGAATTACAGGCCTATATCAGTAACGTCGATTTGCAGTAGGGTTTTGGAACATATACTGTATTTGAACATTATGAAGTACCTCGAAGAAAACGATTTATTGACACATAGTCAGCATGGTTTCAGAAAATATCGTTCTTTTGAAACACAAATAGCTCTTTATACTCATGAAGTAATAAGTGCTATCGACAGGGAATGTCAAATTGATTCCATATTTTTAGATTTCTGGAAGGCTTTCGACACCGTTCCTCACAAGCGTCTTCTAACCAAACTGCATGCCTACGGAGTATTGCCTCAGTTGTGCGACTGCATTCGTGATTTCCTGACAGGAAGGTCACAGTTCATAGTAATAGACGGAAAGTCATCGAGTAAAACAGAAGTAATGTCCAGCGTTCCCCAAGGAAGTGTTATACGCCCTCTGTTGTTCCTGATCTCTATTAACGATGTGGGAGACAATCTGAGTAGCCGTCTTAGATTGTTTGCAGATGATGCTGTCATTTACCGTCTTGTAAAGGCATAAGATGATCAAAACGACTTGCAAAATTATTTAAATAAGATATCTGTATGGTGTGAAAAGTGGCAATTGACCCTGAATAAGGAGTACTAAAATAAATCAGCTAAATTTCGATTACGCGGTAAGTCACACAAATCTGAAGGCTGTAAATTCAACTAAATACTTGCCTAGGGATTACAATTAGAAATAACCTACATTGGAACGATCACATAGATAATATTGTGGGTAGAGCAAACCAAAGACTGCAATTCATTGGCAAAACACTTAGAAGGTGCAACAGGTCTACTAAAGAGACTGCTTACACCACGATTGTCTGTGCTATTCTGGAGTATTGCTGTGCGGTGTGGGATTCGCATCAGGTGGGATTGACGAATGACATCGAAAAAGTACGAGGAAGGGCAGCTCGTTTTGTATTATCACGAAATAGGTGAGATAGTGTCACAGACATGATATGTGAATTGGAGTGGCAATCATTAAAACAAAGGCGTTTTTTGTTGCGATGGGATCTTCTCATGAAATTTCAATCACCAATTTTCTCCTCCGACTGCGAAAACATTCTGTTGGCACCCACCTACATAGGGAGAAATTATCATCACCATAAAATAAGAGAAATCAGTGATCGCACAGAAAAATTTGAGTACTTGTTTTTCCCGTGTGCCGTTCGAGAGTGGAATGGTAGAGAGACTGGTTGAAGGTGGTTCATTGAACCCTCTGCCATAAAGTAGATGTACATGTAGATTTTGCAGGGAGGAACTTTGTTTCAGTATGGTAGAACTGCATTGGCTTGGGCCATTCTGATCTTGAATGAAACAAGTTGTTGCTACTGAAACAAAAGTCTGTACTTTGCATGTATTCCTTGTGAACACTACTATCTGATTGCTTGTGTCATGTCTTGCTCTTAGATTTAGTGGCTGTGTCATATCTGGATAGCGGAGTGAGTGGGTTTTGATCCGACTAATCCTCGATTCAGACTCTTGTAAATGGTAGGTGACTCACTAGGTAATGTTTGTTTCTTGCTAGCATTATGTCAGCTGGCTGTCAGGAGAGTTTGAAACAGCACCCGTGATCAAAAATGCATTGTTGGAACGATATAAATGGTCCATTTGATAAGTTATTAGAAAATTAATGGAGAATACACAAAGAATTTTAAGTAATTTGATTGTGGTACTTTGACCACAAGACTTTAATTTTCATTTGCATTTGTTTATTGTGTTTTGCCAGACAAGGTGTAGGTCTACGCATGGATACACACAGAAACATGAGAAGTTAGAAGCATTAGTCTGCTAAGATCGCTTTTATTGTTAATGTTTTGTTTACAGAACATGTGTTCTTACTTTTGGTATACACAGTGACCCATTTTCCATTATCGATTACGGTAAGTTATGAGAGAGCGCTCATTTAGGTGTTATCAAAGACTTGAAATATGCTGTGCATATACGAGAGTGTAATCGCTGGACAGAGTCAAGGAGTAGAAATATCTCTAAGGAAAGAGTGAGAGGAGGAAAACTGTCATAGATGAGAGAGATGGGTACTCATGAGATGATGCAGCTTGACGCAATTAACAGAGTCTACTGACAAAAGGAGAATAATGGAGAAATGTTTAACTTAAAATTAACATTAATCACATCTAGATGCATATGGTTGGGCCAACACATCAACTATAAGGCAAAGGATATGGCATCTAAGTACGATTTACTAGTTAACAACGATAGGATATCTGTTCTTATTTCTGCTAGAAACTTAAAAGAAGGATGCACGTAAAAAAGTGGATCTGAAAAGCAGGGAAATGAGAAACAAATATTGTTAAATAATAACTTCTGCTCATGAGGTTAACGTCAGGAAGCACACTTACATGCAAAATTACTGCAGCAGCAACAACAAAAACGAAATCACAAAAGAATGTTGTCTTACAACCTTCCATAAAATGCACATCTAATTGCTGGGCATCAGTTGTGCTGGTACCACATATGTCTACGAAGTTTAAGTGGTTCTTCCTCTAGGAAAGCTGCTAGCACTATGATAATAAATTGTGTACGTCTTTTACCTCTTAAGGATTCTTCAATGAAGTAAGGACCAGTCACTTAGTATCCAATAATCGCACTTACGTTCAGACTCCACTTTTTTTTATGATCAACCTACATCAGCTGTGCGGATTCCCAGAGGTCAAACAGCGCATATTCTGTACATGTAGTTTTCCATTATTTGTAAAAGTAGCTTCACAGACAAAGAGACTATCATTATTTCTTGATGTCACATAGAACTGAAGTATAGAATTCCATCTGTCATCTGCAATACCGCTGGTTAATCTGCTGGTGAAGTGACATATGACACAGATGCAAAGTGTTTGCATGAAAAATGACTTCCCACTTTGTGTTACACAAGGAGAAACTGTGTTATTTACTAATGACAGCAGTATAATAATTACAGATAGGAGACCAGAAATGTTGGAAGTAAATGTTGAAAAGGCATTTACTAAGCTCCACAACTGGTCAAATAACAATGGAGTAACTCTTAATGTAAAAGAGACTAATAACATGAACTTCTACATAATTAAAAAAACTAATATAACAAAATTTAAAGTATGTGGTGAAACTATAGGGGGTGTAGCTGGCACAAAAGATTTAGGTGTGTGTGTTGATCAACAATGAACATTATGGGGTACTTAGAACAAGAAGTAGCACAACATGCTATGCCTTAAGAATCTTAATCACAGTGTGTAATAACTCATTGCTAAAACAATATAACTATAGAAACATTCAGCCTATCATCAGCTTTGAGATAAGTTTGTATGGTGTAAATGCTCAGAATGTGGAGAATGTGTTGAAACTGCAAAAATCGAGCCATCAGAATAATAAGCAAGAGTCACAAAAGGTTCCACTGATTAAGTCATTCAAAAAAGAGGTATTCTGACAGTTCCAAGTGACTACATATTCCAAACTACAGTTTTTATACAAAAAACATTGACCAGTATGCAACAAACAGCTCAATACATGAACATCAAACCAAATACAGCGACTGCTTTTACCTAGATGGAATGAATGGAATAAAGACCCAAAACCACTATGTTTTATCAGGGAGACCAGGTATATAAGAAATTGCTGAAATAGATCAAAAACGTAAAGGAACTCTAAAAGTTTAAAACATATCTTAAAGAATATTTACTAAAAATAGTTTTTATACCATTAAAGAGTTAATGCGACTTAAAAGTAGTGCAAATAAATGATCAGGTTGACCAGTTACAAAGAGAACCGAGTATGCTTGTAAGCACAATACACTATGGTTTGTAATTTACGCCAAGCAAGACGAAACTAAATTATATTATTGGCGGAGTCTTACGATTTATTTTTCTTGTGTGAAGCAGACTTCTTCTGCCTTATGTATTGCAATGATAAATTGTGTTTATGTACATTTTAATTACGAATTTATGACTTTCTTATGTATATCTTGTTTTTTTCCATTGTGTTATGTACCTGCGCGCGCGCGTCTCTCTCTCTCTCTCTCTCTCTCTCTCTCTCTCTGTGTGTGTGTGTGTGTGTGTGTGTGTCAAACTTCTTTGGAGATAACATGTGAATTATGAGCACCAGCTGTCAGAACATCTATTTCGTTCGCTCCACTTGTTGCATGTTTCTTACCCTCATGGTAGTATTCCAGTACCCTAGCAGTAATCATTTTTTTGCCCATTTGCTGAATTGTTATTCTTTTTGGACATGGTCTTTCATGTTGGGGGGAGGGGGGGGGGTGGTCACCCTTGTTCATACAACTCAACTGTTCTCATCGCATTTCTTCAGCACTTTCCATAAACAATTGGAAGCCGCCTTGTTATTCCACGAGACCACTACACGAGGAAGCCGGCATTCCCCTCCCACGAGATCGCTTCGGAACAGTCCACCTGAGTGTTTTACAATGAAGCAGAGCCTCTGGCAGCCGTTTAATTCATGGACTGGGCAGCGAGATCCACCACATGTCGACGACGTGTGGGGCTGACCTACTGTGGGAATAGTGTCTCCTGCAGCACAGATGCTGACAGAAATAGCGTCTCTAAATCTGGAAGGCGCTCAAAGAGGCCATCTACATTAAAAGGCAAATAACCCACAGGTTAGGTCTATGCAGGACAGCAGCATGGTTGCTTTCCCTGCACCCACACCTGGCTGATGAAGCCAGCGCTTCTAAGCAAGCATGTGAGCCTATCAAGTTTCGTTTGGTTGGTGAAACAAATGTGTTTCTTCCCGATAATTTTGAATTTTGAGATATTGCAATTTCTGTTATCATCTAAACAATTTCTGATTTCTATCTCTAAATTTAAGTGAGTTTTGACAGGTTGAAAATCTGCGATGGAAAAAAGGTGTTTTGACATAATGCGTTCTAAAGCTTCACTTTATTGCCATTGTTTAACCGGAGCAATGTAAAAAACAAATCTTTCATGTACAAAGTGTCTCACTATTCACGTTACACACTTCTAGAAGTTGTAGAGGGTACTTAGCAGATCAAGCTTTAGATTAGAATCCATGTCTAGAAATGTCATCTGGTGATGCTACGGAGCCACAAAGTTATAGGTGCCAGCACCTGTAAATGTATATACAGGGTGGTTCATTGATAGTGAGGGTTGGGTTGAGTTGAGTTGTTTGGGGAAAGAGACCAAACAGCGAGGTCATCGGTCTCATTGGATTAGGGAAGGAAGTCGGCCGTGCCCTTTCAAAGGAACCATCCCAGTATTTGACTGGACTGATTTAGGAAAATCACGGAAAACCTAAATCAGGATGGCCGATTGATAGTGACTGAACCAAATGTCTCACGAATTAAGCATCAAAAGAAAAAACTACAAAGAACGAAACTCGTCTAGCTTGAAGGGGGAACCACATGGCGCTATGGTTGGCTTGCTGGATGGCGCTGCCATAGATCAAACGCATATCAACTGCGTTTTTTAAAAAAAATAGGAACCCCCGTTTTTTAATCACAGATTCGTGTAATATGTAAAGAAATATGAATGTTTTACTTGGACAACTTTTTTCGCTTTGTGATAGATGCCACTGTAATAGTCACAAACGTATAAGTACGTGGTATCACGTAACATTCTGCCAGTGTGGACGGTATTTGCTTCGTGATACATTACCCATGTTAAAATGGACCGTTTACCAATTGCGAAAAAGGTCAATATCGTGTTGATGTATGGCTATTGTGATCAAAATGCTCAACGGGCGTGCGCTATGTATGCTGCTCGGTATCCTGGACGACATCATCCTAGTGTCCGGGCCGTTCGCTGGATAGTTACGTTACTTAAGGAAACACGAAGTGTTCAGCCACGTATGAAACGTCAACCACGACCTGCAACAAATGATGATGCCCAAGTAGGTGTTTAGCTGCTGTCACGGCTAATGCGCACATTAGTAGCAGACAAATTGCGCGAGAATCGGGATTCACAAACACGTCGGTGTTTAGAATGCTACATCAACATCGATTGCACCCGTACCATATTTCTTTGCACCAGGAAGTGCATGGCGATGACTTTGAACGTCGTGTACAGTTCTGCCATTGGGCACAAGAGAAATTATGGGACGATGACAGATTTTTTGAACGCGTTCTATTTAGCGACGAAGTGTCATTTACCAACAGCAGTAACGTAAACAGGCATAATATGAACTATTGGGAAACGGAAAATCCACGACAGCTGCGACAAGTGGAACATCGACGACCCTGGTGGGTTGATGTATGGTGTGGCATTGTGAGAGGAAGGATAATTGGCCCCCATTTTATCGATTCAGTCTCAATGGTGGAATGTATGCTGATTTCCTACGTAATGTCCTACCGATGTTACTACAAGATGTTTCACTGCATGACAGAATGGCGATGTACTTCCAACATGATGGATGTCCGGCACATAGCTCACTTGTGGTTGAAGCGGTATTGAATAGCATATTTCATGACAGGTGGATTGGTCGTCGAAGTAATATACCATGGCCCGCATGTTCACCGGATCTGACGTCCCCGGATTTCTTTCTGTGGGGAAAGTTGAAGGATATTTACTATTGTGATCCTCCGACAACGCCTGACAACATGCGTCAGCGCATTGTCAATTCATGTGCCAACATTACGGAAGATAAAGTACTCGCTGTTGAGAAGAATGTCGTTACACGTATTGTCAAATGCATTGAGGTTGACAGACATCATTTTGAGCATTTATTGCATTAATGTGGTATTTACAGGTAATCACGCTGTAACAGCATGCGTTCTCAGAAATGGTAAGTTCACAAACCGAAATAAAATGTTGAAACGTACCTACGTTCTGTATTTTAATTTAAAAAATGTACCTGTTACCAACTGTTTATCTAAAATTGTGAGCCATATGTTTGTGACTACTACAGCGCCATCTATCACAAAGCGAAGAAAGTGGTCCAACTAAAACATTCATATTTCTTTACGTACTACACGAGTATGTAATAAAAATGGGGATTCCTTTTTTTAAAAAAAAAAAAAAAAGAAACGCAGTTGATATCCGTTTGACCTATGGCAGCACCATCTAGCAGGATAACCATAGGGCTATCTGATTTCCCCCTTCAAGTTAGACAAGTTTCTTTGTTTGTCGTTTTTACGCTTGATGCTTATTTCGTGAGATATTTGGCCTGGTCACGATGAATGGACCACCCTGTATATATGGGGATGATGTGACTAACTTTAGAGGATGATGGAGATGGATAAATGTATCAGTTTCATCCTCTAAGCCCCATATACAGCCTCCAGTAAAGTGTAACATGAATTGTGGAACCTTTTGAATGTCCTTTTTAGATAACATTACACATTATGTGCTTAACCGCTTCACATCTATAGTACATTGCATCGTACATAAATTTAAAACCAAGTAAACTGGCCCCAAGTTGAGAGAAATAGGGAAACGTGTGGTGCTCTTTTTGCCAAAATACTGTTTTTTTTTTTCTTTTCTGCTGTACGGCAGTATCTGCAAGCACTTATAATTCTCAAATAAAAAAGGGACATCTTGTCTTGTTGGCATTACTGTAATCACAAATTGTCCTTCATTTATACAAAGCTGCTCTGAACCTCTTAAAATGTCTCTAAAACGTAGGAGATTCTGTTTTGTAAAGAGCTTATGTACACAGCTGCGAGATTTTATTGGGTAAAAATTATTTCCCCTTAACAACAAGAGGGTAGTTTTCAGAAGACTAACGTCGATTGCCTTTAACTCTGTTATTGACTCCTGTTGTATTCAAACAACTTTCAGATCGATACCAACATGTACAGAATGAAGTAAATTATCATAATGCGCAAGAAAACCAAAAATGAATATTTTAGACTTTATGTAAGATTTTTGTTTGTACTGAAAATTTTACTTCTCCAGCAAGAGGTTCCTTTCCGCTTTCTGTTTCACATTTATGTTGTCAAACAAGCAGCACTTGATTCATGTGAGCAAAAGAAACAGAATGAAAGCTACATTTTCTTCATGCCCCTTCGTATTTGCGTTGCAACAGTGCAACAATGTTTCCTTCTTATCCGATATGAAGTATATCTTTAAATGGGTATGAAACCTCAAACTTGAAAACGTGTAAATCACGAACTTACTTGTGAGACGGCAATCAGTTTCATATTCAAAATAGATACATCCTATGTTCGGAAAGTAGTAATCGGATTTGGAAGACTTTTGAATTCGTCGCTTTTAACAGCGCAGCACAAGCAGCAGAAATTACTATACGTCTATTTTAAAATCGAAATTGATACCGATATTTCTGTAATCAATATAGCTATGAAAATGCGCTATTCGTCATTTGGCTAGATCTTCAAAATACATCTGGGTGAACACAGAATTTCGATATCTTGAACGATGTCAGGAAATACTCTATCTCCTCAAGCGTATCCAAACACACATATGTAATGCTGAAGTGACCGTACGATGGACACGAGGGGCGGAACCACTAGTATAACGAGAGACTGAGGGTATTGTGTTGTCAGTAGAGAAGCAGTTACAACAGAATGGGGCAGTCAGGAGACTAGTGGGCTAGTCATTAAATGTCACCTGAGTAACGACTCCATCAGAGGCCTTCGAACCCTTCTAAAGACGCCCAAGTCGAAAGTTGCTACTGGGACTGTGAAGTGGAAATGCTAAGGAACAACCACAGCTGAACCGATACCAGGTGGATTTCATGTTCTGGTGGAGTGGGACCGCTGAGCATTACGGGTGGTGGTTGTAAAAAATCACGTGAAATGAGGTGAAGGGGTCACTCGTGGGCTCGAAAGAGCTACCAGCACTCCAGCTGGCGCAGTGACTGTGCACAGGGAGTTAAAATGAATGGGATACAATGGTCCTCATAAGCTACACATTTCTGTTCTCAGTACTAAGTGACTCTTGAAGTGGCGTAAAGAGTGATGTCACTGGACGGTGGATGACTGGAAAAAAAGTGATCTGAAATGCTGAACCGTGCTATACACTGTGGCAATCCAATGGAAGGCTCTGACTTTGGCAAATTCTTAAGTCATGGAGAGTGCAGACAGCGAAGTACAAAGGCGGTGATGTTATGGATGGGGGTGTCTCTCGTGATTAGGTTGTGGTCCCCTCACTGCGTTTAAGGACGTGCTAAATGGGGACGGATATGAGCAAATTTCACGGTATTGTGTGTAGTGTATGGTAGAGGCACGGTTTGGAGACGACGGTTGTTTACTCCAGCACAACAATGCACCCTGTCATACAGAAGCATATATGAGGCAGCGGTATGAGATTAAAAACATCCCTGAAATGGACTAGTCTGCCCAGAGTCCCGATATGAAGCTAATGGATTACCTTTGGGGTGAGTTATGACATCGACTTTGCTCCAGAGTCTGGTTTCGATCGTAGAGAAAGAATGGGTTGCCATTCATCCACAGTCATTCAGACACCTCACTGTAAGTGTCCCCACCAGAGTTCATCAAGGTGTATGCACCTTATGCTGATGGTCACTACTGTGTGTCCAGATACTTTTGATCGGACAGTGTATGTGAGGTGGGCCGTTTAGCTGGATTTGAAAGTGATAAATATGCAAATGTATCAAGTTGCTTATAATGTAAGATAACTGTTATCACCAGTGTCAGTTGTTGTGCGGTTACAACTAAAACAACACAAAAAAAGGTTCAAATGGCTCTGAGCACTATGGGACTTAACAGCTGTGGTCATCAGTTCCCTAGAACTTAGAACTACTTAAACCTAACTAACCTAAGGACATCACACACATCCATGCCCCAGGCAGGATTCAAACCTGCGACCGTAGCAGTCGCACGGTTCCGGACTGCGCGCCTAGAACCGCGAGACCACCGCGGCCGGCTTAAAACGACACAAAAAGCTCCACGATTAACGTGTGACACCATGTCAGAGAACTGGTTTGATTGTTGAGATAGAATAGTAGTGCAAAATAATGTCATGTATTTAATTGTGCTGTTGTGTTACAGGTTAATTTATTACAATAACTGCAATACATGTGAATGAAATGTGTTAAAATATAGATATTTAAAATTAAATTCTTGCAACTACTTATTTCTGAGATAGCAAATAATATATCGAATGTGATGAACTTGGACATTTATTTGATGCACTGTTACACACACAACATATTGGGAAGAATGGATGTGTACAATAACAATACAAAGATACTGGACTGCAAAGAAAATGCACACACCAAAAAGTTGTGAGAACCAAAGATAATAAATCAGTGTCATTCTAACATAAATATAACCAATAAATTTGTTCTTCTTTCACACATTTTCACAAAAAATAAATGAAACTGTAATTTTGTGCAGTGGTAGTTTGACGACCAGAACAGACTGCAGTGTTAAAAACACTGCTTGACTAGATAATAATAAATGAATTCTAATGCCATACAATGAAAAGCAAAACATAAATATACATAAATGTAAAACTTGTGATGCACTTGCCTTGTTGTAATGTACCACTCTTTCTTGGTTAGTATGAGTTTTGTGATTTAAATTTCTTCATGTAAGTAAATATGTTCTCGAATAATGACTATACAACATTGCTGATAAGAGAACTTGCATTCATAAAACTGGAAAGAAGCTAGGCATTCTCATGTAAGAGCTACCATCAGACCACGAAGTTGTTGGAAATCAGCAAGCATGTTGATGCAAAGCAGTCTTATTGAAATAGGTAACTCAAAAAAGTTTGTTTTGCACGGCAAGAATAATCGCAATGGACTTCGTTGAACACGTATACGGCAGGTTCGACCTACAACTGTTTGTATGAGATAACGAGAGCGTACTTACGATGCACAATCGTTGCGTCATAGAACTGACTAATTTGGACTAGTTTACAGGCCAAAACTGCACAAAACACACTACACTGATATGGCCATTGGGGATTTCGATGTGTGCTAGCAAAGAATGAGGAAATAAGTCAAACATATTAACTTGGTTCAAATGGCTCTGAGCATTATGGGACTCAACTTCTGAGGTCATCAGTCCCCTAGAACTTAGAACTACTTAAACCTAACTAACCTAAGGACATCACACACATCCATGACCGTGGCAGGATTCGAACCTGCGACCGTATCGGTCGCGCGGTTCCAGACTGTAGCGCCTAGAACAGCTCGGCCACTCCGGCCGGTAAACACATTAACTATTTAACATAAATTACAAGCTGCAGAAATGACATAACCTCATATTGCTGATTTCAGGAATTCAGTTTATTATTTTAATAATAAAAAAGATGGAAAATCTATTTCAAAGCCATAATGTATTCAAAGATGAAGGTGATTTCTGAGATGTAATCTATCTCTTTATCGAAAGATCATGTTTAGTCAGAGTGGCTACTTTAAATAAAATGTTTCGCTACAATGCATACCAATGTAGGTTGATGCCTTCGTAGATGGCGTGCATGAACTATGTTTGTTATTTACTTTCAAAGAGATAAGACTGAAGACTGTTCAAATGCCGCTACCATAGTAGCACAGAAGTTTCTCCTCCAATCGCTACCGAGCGAGGTCGCTCAGTTGTTAGACACTGGACTCGCAGTCGGCAGGACAATGGTTCAATCCCGCGTCCGGCCATCCTGATTTAGGTTTTCCGTGATTTCCCTCAATCACTGCATGCAAATGCCCGGATGGTTCCTCTGAAAGGGCACGGCTGACTTCCTTCCACATCCTTCCCTAATCCGATGAGACCGATGACCTCGCTGTCTGGTCTCCTTCCCCAAACAACCCAACCCCTCCAATCGCTACTGCTCAACCTCATCTCGTAAATTGGGAGCTACACGACCTTCAAAAGGCAGCGTGAAGGAAAAATGTCACACTTGGAGATCGGCATGCTATTCTTCGTCCAGATTCAAGACAAAATTATACCAATCAAAATCAGATCTGGAACATTTTGAAAATACATATATGAAAACAAGGAGACGGTAACACAGTCACATTGTTCAGGACAGTGAGTGTTCAGAGGAATGCACAAGAGAGTGCACTATAGGCACTATAGTACCAGCTGTTGTAGCTCACACGTTAGACTACTGTGACATCAAACCACATCCACCATGGAGCTAAGGTTCGAATCCTCATCAAGCTACTCTTCTTTTCTTTAGATGTCTGTTTCCTAGTTCTCGCCATTCAAAAGCTGGGCATCATTTTGCCTTATGACAAAAGCCTGTTACATGAGAGTGGGATCCACTAAATTGCACTGATGTGTCTACTAACTGCACAGTGCAGTACCGTAAATGGTCCTGTCAAGGTCATGAAGAGGGCCTTCCTGATGGATCACACAAATGATGAGTACGTCAGTACACTTTTGGCGCTGGGGGCATACGATAACCAAGCTGCTGCGGTTGCTGCGGCTGCTGCTGCTACTGCTCATCTTTATGCTCCACAGTACCCTCAAAGGCACCATCCCGATAACAACATTTTACTTAACCCGGAGCAATGTCTTCAGGAAAATGTACTCGTTGCCCACAATTAAACAGATGTCATCCAAAGGGCTAGATGTACTAAAAAGACAGACGCATCATTCTTGAAACTGTTCATCAAAATACCCAAGATATTGCAAGGCAGTTCCAGATATCTCAAAGACTGGTAGTTTCCTGGTAGTTTCAGTCAACGTCTGATGTTATGTAACAAGTGTATGTGGCGTTTCCAGTATCTAGTCGTTACAGCTTCTCTCGACCAATTATCCCCTCTCTATAACTTTTTTTTCTAAGTACTTATGTGATGCTGTGTCTGTCACCTCCTCTGTATAAGTTTCTCCAAGGGGTCTACGAGGAGATTGCTTTCTCATCCCTTAGCACAGGTCTTAATCAATTAGATGGCATATTATGTAGTGACTTCAATACATCATCATACCCATAACTTTCTAGGCAAAGGTCCAAGAGTTCTCCTCCAGACACTTTGATCTAGTGCTTATATCACATCTTGAATACACTTTAAGTGTAAATGCAGAAAACCTATGTGACCATATAGTACAGAGATATCCTATCGAATGTTTTTATATTTCCAATATTTTTTTCAATATTTATCCATTTTTCCCTATTCCATATGTAAATGCACAAATATGAAGGTGCTCCAACTTTTTACATCACCAGACGGGGCATGGTATTTCATTTAGACACTCCATCTTTGATACAGAGCCCTAACTCAGCCAGAATGTATACCGACACTTATTCCTCTAAATGGCAACACCAACGCTAAAACATATGTATTGCTGTGGGGGATATTGTTTTGATGTTATTCGGCTATAAACACACATTTACGCTAAGTTGTGGGTAGGCTTCCCACTGCATCCACCAACACCTGCATTGGGAGGTCGACTGTGGAGGCAGCAACGGCGTTAGAGATGGTGTTCTGGGATACATTCGAAGATGAATCCAAATGATGGACCACTCTGTATTAGGTGTAGGATATTACTAAGCTGGATCTACAACACAGAATGGAGAGAGATATTATTATTGGGTGTGAATCCAGCATGCGATATATCTGGGCATAATCCATCCACGTAAGTAGCCAGGATGTCAGTTGGGTGGATCAATCCACACACCAAAAAAATCATGGATTATTTTCCATATGGATCCACGCTCATATGATCCAGAGTATCTTATGAAAGACTGATCCGCAAGCTGTACGCATGGGATTATTGATCTGGCCCGATCCAGCAGGCTGTACATCGGGAAATATTACTCGAGCCTGGATCCAGCATGGGTGCAACCAGTGTGGATCGATCTGCATAAAGTCTACCGTCGATCTATATGTACAATAGTTCTTGCATAATGTTCTGTATGGATCCACCCACATATGATCTGAGGTATCGTCTGTAAGACCGATCCTCGGGCGCTACGTCCGGGAATATTGTTCGGGCGGATCCAGTGAGCAGTACGTTGGGGAAATATTGGTAAGGGCTGGATCCAGCATTCAGTGCACCGCAGATGGATCATCCTGAGTTAGGCCCATCGCCACATCCCGCCACTATAGCTGCCATCACCGCCGGTGCCTCCAACGACGACGTCTCCGGCGTTGGAGGATGGAAGGAGGGAGAGCTTACCAAGGAAATAGCAAAACTGTGTGTTTACAACATAATAACGTTAACACAGTACCTCCAACAGCAGTACGTGCGTCTTAGCCTTGGGTTGCCATTTGGAGGAATAAGGATGTACCCTGGCTTATTTGGGGTTCTGTATGAAAGTTGGATGGCATAAAAAAATAGCTGCTTAAATCTGTTGGTGGAAACAGTAAGAGCATATTTATACTTGCATACGGAGTGTAGGTAAAATGGATAAATACTGAAGAAAGTGTCAAATGTCATGAAATTTGATTATAAATCTAGATCCTCTATGCTTACATAAGATATCTGCATTTATACTCAGATTGTAATCGAGGTGTGATATAAGCACTAGAAAAAAATTTCTGGTGGAGAACACTTAGGCACTTTCCTAGATAGCTAAGAGTGTATGTGATCTATTAGAACCGCTGCGTAATATGCCTCCTACGTGATTGAGGTCTGCGCTAAAGCATAAGAGAGAGAGAGAGAGAGAGAGAGAGAGAGAGAGAGAGAGAGAGAGAGCTTGTTGTAGACCCATTGGAAAAAGTATATGGATTTAATTTTTACTTATATAGAGGAAGTGATAGTTGCAGCGTAACATATCTACTTGGAAAAACAAACATGATCATTATACGGAGGGTGTAATTGATTGACAGGAGCTGTAACGATTAGATACTGGGATAGTATTCAGATCGTGACTTCTGCAGGGAAGGAGGCTGCCAGGGAAACTGCTATGCGATTGTGCGCGACGATAAGACAGTTTGAATAGATTGCTTAAAATGGCTGACCTATTGCAGACTACAGATACATAAAAAATTATATGTCACATCACAAGACCAGATATGAACAAAGTTATTGCTAACAGTCTTATATATTTTATAAAGTGTAAAGATATGTGAGTACAACGAGCTTTTACGTACTCCTTGGGTAAAGACCATTGCAATACCAGACTGAAGGCTACAATATACAAATACAAAACTGATCGTATATTTGACCTGTGGAAGACTGTTTAAGTGTTTTTGAATTATAACAAACAGCATTTACAATTTGATACACTGTAATCTGTGCCAGTTACGTCCATGTGGTGTCAACTAAGAGATAACTTGCGGGACAGCATCAGTCTACTGCAGGTAGTAAGTATGTTCGAAAATTGTCTTAAAATGTTCTGAGACTGAAGACCGAGGAACGTTTGTCCATTACGTTCTGTCTGCATACAGTTTTAGCTATCAACTACGCAGAGAATATTAACTCTGATTCCAACAAAGATGACGGAGCTATTACTCAGAAATGGTATATTAATGCACAATAAATGTATTTTTCTCAATTCTGGACATGGTTCTCCACGGTACTTTCAAAAACGATATCGCCGAATTAGAACTTATGAGCGAAGTGATGGATATATAAAGTTACTAAGGTAGAGTGACATGGGATCAAACCACCGCTATCAAGCGATTTAATGTAGATATGACTGGGTCGAAGCACGTACACATCCACCAAAAACTAATAAGAGGTTACACAAAATATCAAGTGGTGTACTGACACTAATAAAGTTGCTAATTCGGATGACTGCTTACTACTCATAAGCAAATCAGTATGGAAAATTTTAGTAAGAGTAAATCTGAGAATGTGAATAACATCTACGCATCAGCAGCAGAAGGTCTGGTTGGTTTTGATGCAGAATAATTTACGCCCTTGTGATACGTACCGCGTAGGACGCATTATTTACCGAGGAGAACTAGAGCAATACCTATTGAAGTTTTCGTAAACGTATCCCTAAGATCTTTTTGGTTCATACGGTACTGATCGTGACGTCCTTTTTGGCTATGACTCCTACAATTACAATACGTAAGTGTTACACTTTTGGCTGGATGTGTACTTGGTGTGGAAGACGGCAATTTTAATAGATTATGCGGTAACGGTAGGATGTAATATCTCGATTCTTTACTCAAAAAAGACAACCAGGACCTAGAATGGTTTATAAAACAGTGTGATCTATACATTATATTCCATGCTGTATATCCAGGTGATTCTCTATTTGTCATAAGCGAATCAGTATGGAAATTTCCAGTAAGACTAGTAAGAGTAAACCTGACACGTAAAAAAAAAAAAAAAAAAGAAAACCTACGCATCTGCTCTAGTAGGTCTGGTTCGTTCTGATGTAGAACGAATTACGCCTTCCTGATATGAACTGGAGACATTTTTTTCGATCAAACCTCATAAGTTTAACGAATATTTGTACGTATCTACGATAGTTCCTCAGTTTCTCTACTGGAAGTGAGTAATATGTTTAGGTTTTTATATTGGTAACGCCACCGCCACCTAGCGCTCTGTATGAAAATCACTGGCTGTGCTGTGTGCAGTCTGTGGCTGGTTTGCATTGTTGTTCGATATTGTAGTGTTGGGCGATTGGCTGTTAACAGCGCGAAGCGTTGCGCAGTTGGAGGTGAGCCGCCAGCAGTGGTGGATGTGGGGAGAAAGGTGGAAAAATTTTAAGAGCGGACGATCTGGACGTATGTGCGCCAGAAAGAGTAAATTTCTAATACTGGGACTTTTGAACACTATTAATTAAATACATTGTTTGTTCTCTATAAGAATCTCTCATTTGCTAACTATGTCTGTAAGTAGTTAGTGCCTTCAGTAGTTTGAATCTTTTATTTAGCTGGCAGTAGAGGCGCACGCTATATTGCAGTAGTTCGAGTAACGAAGATTTTTGTGAGGTAAGTAATTTGCGAAACGTATAGATTAATGTTAGTCAGGGCCATTCATTTTTAGGGTTTTTTGAAAGTCAGATTGCGTTGCGCTAAAAATATTCTGTGTCAGTTTAGTGTTGATCAGAATAAGTAAAGAGAGTAATGTCTGAGTACGTTCAGTTTTGCTCAGCTGTTTGAAAATCAAATAATGTAAGAGGTTTATCAGCTCATTAATTCAATAATTTTTCTAAGGGGACGTTACATATGTCGACCCTTAACCGAGGGTACTTCACTGGAGTCTTCTAATTTTTCTTGTAGTTTGTGTAATTAGTGTAGTTATTGTTTATTGCTAGCGCGTAATTGTAGAGAGAATCTTCTTTGTAGTTGTAGTTTTTCATTGCTGTACAGTAAAACAGTTGTGGCATGCATGTAGATTTGCAACAAGTATTTCGCAGCTGCACCTACAATTAACTAGATAATATTTTGAGTGCTATGATAATGTGTTTTCTTATTTTGCTCTTCAAATTGTGCTTTTCTGTGATATCGTGTGAAATATTGTGACAATAATGGCGTGTGGAAAACGTAATACTAGGCTCCAAAGTAAACTGAGAAATGACAGTAAAGACGAAAGAAGTGCGTCAGCGGCACCGTGTAATGAATTAACTAATGTTCAAAGTAATAATCTGGCAATTCTGCATAGGGAAATGGAGCGGGCGGCAAATAATGGTGTAGATAGTGAAACAATTAGTGAACAGGGAAGCGTTATCGATCGATCAGTCGGCAACAGTTCGGCTCAGGAATCCGAAATGACAGGACACAATCTCGCAAATACTGTAGATTCAGGTTTTGGATCCTCACCATTTTTTCAAATAAGCCAAGACACATTTTCTGCTTTTCAAAATGCGAATATTGCCGCTTCAAATGCTCTGCCGAATAGCACTGAGGAACATGTTTCAGACACCAGTGCATTGTTATTACAATTAATGCAACAAATAGGACAAAGGCTACAAAAGTTAGACACAACGCTTGAACAAAATCAGAAACAAACGGCACAGAATCACGAAGCACTGCAAACTATTGTTAATGAAAATCACGAGACCTTGCGGGCTAAAACTGACTCAGTTGCATCTACAGATTCGGTTACGCTACTTGCAAAAACTCAGGAAAACTTAAAGGACACAGTAGATACTCTGAAAATGGGTTGAGAGAGACACATGGAGGAAATCAGTCCATTATCAGAGAAAGTAGTCGAACTTTCGGATCAGCTAAATAACTTATCTACGAAGGTAGATGATAATCTGAATGACACAAGACCGGTAGTCTTTAATGATACAGAAGAGTACGAACAAATTAGGAAATTCAAACAAAATCAGAATCAAATTAATACACAACACCAAAGAGAAATCCGGGAAGTAGGAGATCAGTTGACACAGGTAATACAAGAATCACATATTTCATAGGACACTCGCGCTCCAATATGGGGAAAGGGACATAGAAATACAGAACAGCCACAAAATAATAACACGTGGTACTTCGGAAACTATGAAAGAAATTGGCAAGGTACACCGAATTTTGAGATGGAACCGCCGAAACGAAGTAACAATGACCGATATGCGACTCGCCGACATTATGATTTTGACTATAAGCTGTTTATTACTACCCGTAAATTCAAAATTTTTAAAAATTCTGGCAACAACATTCATCCACAAGCGTGGCTTCATCAATTCTCTTATTGTTTTCCTCCCAACTGGTCATTGGAATACAAATTAGAATTTCTGTGTGGCTATTTAGAGAATGAACCAGCTGTAAGAATGCGGTCGATCACTCACGATTGCCACAGTGAAGGAGAATTTTATCATGCCTTCCTTTCAGCATATTGGTCTCAAGCTACACAAGACCGAGTAAAACATAGCATCATAATGATGAAACATTTCGAACAATCTTAGTTTTCCAGTCTTGTGAAATATTTTGAAGACATGTTGCACATGAATCAGTACCTGTCAAACTCATACAGCCCCTCAGATCTCATCTGCATTTGCTTAATCAAATTACCTGAGTATTTACGACATATTATTTTGGAAGGACGTTGCAAAGACGACATTGAAGCTTTTCAGGGACTGTTACAAGAACTGGAAATTGACACTGACCATCGCCGGAAGCGAAAACAAGAACACAACAATTACAGGTCACATCCGTCACAATTCCGTGATGAATGAAATAATAACTGGACACGACAAGGCTATTCTCACAACACAAATTGTGACCAAAACAGACACCACCCGTATGACAACCATTGGCAGAGTAGTAATAATTACAGGGAAAGATCACCTCTCCGCAGTAGTGATTGTCACAGAAACCAGCAACGGTCCAGTGGGCAGTTACGATTCAGGGAGAAATTCTCCACCACGTGACTGACAAGAAATTAATTACAGAAATTACCGACATGACTACAGACGATATAATCATTACGACAGACCTGAATTTCATCAGAACGGGTGAGATTCAAACAGGGTTAGGCCCTCTCGACAAGTTGAATTTGTAGAAGTTAGGTCTCCTAATCCTAATAAGGACGCGCGCCAACAAAGAGACAGACAATGACTCGCGACGTGCGCCGGCTGGCTCAGAGAAAAATAACATTGACGCTAACCTTGAGAAAATTTTAGCATTCCTTACCGACGTATACCACATGATAATTGCGTTCAAGTTGAACCTCTGCGTACTAGGAAGAGTAAAGGATTGCACCACATTTCACATGTGAAACCGTTTATTGAGAGATAATCTGCTTTTTAACTTAGTGTTTGCCATAAAATTTTTCACTTCACCCTACTAGTACAATTTGTCACACTGAGAAACTGTTAACATGCAACAATGTTTTGAAGTTAACTATCCAGTCTAGAACCTAGGGCACATATTTAGACAGTAATTACCACTGCATTGTGATAGTTATAAGAGGACACAGTGTTCTGTGTGTGTACATTCTTGCTTGTTAGTTGCACGACTATGTAACGACTGTAAGGCTTACATACTTAGAACATATACTGCTAATGAGATTTTAATGCAACATTTTGGTTTACTCAAAAAGACATTCCTTATTTGAAATAGTTTCTGTGAGATTAAAGATGACTTAGTATTTGGTCTCTTTGACAGTTACACGATTATATCACGACGCTACTAATATGTGAAACAATTTACATTGTTGCTTTTTCGGTGTATCTCTTTTATATCTGCACAGTTTTTCTGAACTGTTCTGGTAAGAAAACCATGTTTTAGTAGTAACTTTTGTGGTATAGCTACAATGAAACAGCCTTTTTCGTAGCACAACAATACGTTACAGTATAGTACTTTCTTGATACGGTACTGTACGTAATAACTACGATATTTATACGCATAGCATTTCGCTTTTGTTTATTACGAGGTAAGTACATTGACTTCCACAGAACTTAGCATACAGACGACGATAATTACGACACTTGGGACATTTTTTTACCCTTAAGTAATGACAGAGACTATCTTACAACAAGACGCACAGTTTAGCACTACAGTACACGTATTTGAGTGATTAATTTTGTACTTAAAACATTTAATTTAAGGATTTTGAATTACAATGACACAAAGGTTTTCCGTGAGACATTTCATTTCACTGCTGTAATCTATAACACCTGAGGGTATAATTACATTGATCCTCAGGAGGGTACACGCTTACTTTGTGTACCATGTGTTTGGCAAACACAAGGAGCCCTAGCAAATATGGTATTTGATTATACAACTTTACACATCGGTACCATATTTCTCTAAAACATAAATTACACAGATATCTGATCATTTAACTGAGGGAGACAAACATTTATTTTACTACATCAGTGACATATGTTTCCGCAATCACACAGTTAGATAACTTCACACTTATGAAATTGTATTTTGTTTGTACTTTGTGAACTGTTTATATTTTTTTCGGAACAATTGTGATATTATGAGAGCTTTAAATGGTGTATTTGGTATGAGATCATGATTTTTCAAGTACATTTGAGGTAGATGACACTATTGAAATTAGCAGACAATTTTGAAAACATTGGAGGAAGCTACAACGATTTTGAGATTTTACTGAGGTGTTACGATGTTGTTATTTCGACGACGATGTATATTATGCTGTTGAGGTATGTTAAGCTGATTCTATATGAGGAATCTGATTATGCTACGTATTTATTATGATGAAATATTGAAGTGTCGACGCAAGATTGACGTGTCGACGAAGATGTATATGTGTATTGAGGTAAAGAATAGTGAGTAGTGGTTAGGGACTCTGACTTGTGAAAAAAGATGTTGGAAACCAAGAATCGTACTTTAAGAGTTATGAAATGTGTGTAAATGCGTGAATGTATCACAATCCCGGCGAAAATTTTTTGCACGCTGCTATATTTATAGGATTTTGTTTCTACACATTCGTAACGCAAATTCTCGACCTGTGAAATTTTTTTTATATGAGACTGTCACTGCTGTCGTAAATATTTCGGTAAGAAAGTTAAGTGACCGTCACATAATGCGTCGTGGATGCCCAGCTGTGCCACCTGCCTGGAGAAAAAGCTATTAGCTGGAAAAAAGAGACCATTATCCTCGCTATTGACATTCCTTTGTAGAAAGCATGGCAAATATGACACGCTATTACTTGGAAACATATGATTATACTGTGGAGCACATACTTTGTGCCACTTACTGAAATGCTTATGAATTGATGGGAAATATTCTTACATCTGCACACCTGATTATGACAAGTGTCTTTGTACAAAACTTGAGGGTTTCTACTGACTTATGGAATGCCACATTGCTACGGAATGATGTTTTTAAGCTTTGCTTTACATAGTTGCTTATTTCATTTGCTATCTGTTTTTCAGCTGTGTTGCTGCATTGGTTTTTTAAAATAAAATTAAATGCATTTGCTAATTTGAACACTTTCTGTCAACAGATCTATTAAATAATAATTTTATGATCTACACTCTGCGAAAAAGGAGCACTTGGAAAGGAAAGAACAATAAGAAGGGATTAATAACAGTAACTGCATACATAATTTTCTTTTCAACTACTTGGTAATTTTTTTGGTAGAATAACTTCTTATGGTGCACCACTTTAATGACATAGATATTAAGATGTGAATAGACATTTCCCTTATCTGCATTGTTGTCTTTAGTGTACAATTTTTTTTTTTTTTTTTTGCTTGTGGATTTGTCAAGATTAGATATAAGTTATAGCATTTGCTGCTGCTGTTTGCCAGGCATAGTGCTACTCAATTTCCCTTTGTATTACTTTGTTAAGCCAGTTTTACCACTGATTTATTTTTCTTGTTGCTGCACATTGGCTCATATTAGTTGTAATATTGCATTTGCTGTGCTAATTTAGATATGCTGCTGCTTGCTTGCCAATTTGAATTTTTTTGTCATTGCTGTTTGTGTTAATTGTTTTGTGCTACTGCATTGCCTTGTCCCTTAGTTTAGCATCGGAGCTCAGTAGATTTAAGTTAGCTTAAGAGGGGGTAGACTATATAAGAGAATGAGCTGCGATGAATTGGAAGAAATGCATTGAGAAGCTAAACGAAAAAAGTACAGAACGCAGTTAAAGATAGGACTTTTTGGGAATAATGGTGAATGAAGGGAGATCTCCAGGGAAGAAAAAGGTTTTGTTTGCAAAATACTGCAGTACCAAATGTTACACTGAAAACGAACCCTATCCTTTCCTTTTGTGTTATCCCCCTATGTGTTTGTGTACTCTTGTGTATTTGTGTTTTTCCAATCTTTGGGTGTTTAGCTAATAAGAGTAATGTTGTAGAATTTTTCTAATAATATGTTATTTACTTTGTAGAGATATTTAGACATTATTTATTCTGTTCTGTTTCAATGCTCATATGTGAAATTAATGTTTCAAACACTATTCTCATTACTTTATATATTTACTTATGTCATAATTTCTGTAACACTGATGTATATGTTATTTCGATTCTTTTGTAAAGCCCGCATTACTACAAGTGTTATCTGTATTGTTATGTTCTTTAATCATGTATTTTGTACCTTTGTCATTGTATTCTCATGTTATAAAATTGTCATTGACACCAGTTCATCCAGTTAAGTAACTTGCAAGCATTCATTTCATTGCTCATATTTTTGTTGGTCATAGTATATGCACAATATGTAAAAAAGAAAGAGGACTATTAATGTTTGGACATGTGTTAATAATTCAGCAACTGACTGATTAACAGCATTGCTGGTTATAAGGACAATTCCAAGAACTTTGTGAGTGCACAACTGGTGGTTTATGGACTTGCTATATTCTCCGCAAGATTCTTCGATGGTGATTGTGCACCTGCACAGTCATAACAAATGGCTGCTGGCCGTCTCCACAAGGACTACAGTGGGTCTGAGTCTTTTATGGCTCACCAGTACCGTTATTTCTACAAGGACTACAGTGACTCTACACGTCTGGTGGCCCACCAACACCGTAATCTCTACCAGGACTACAATGGGTCTACTCTGTGATGACCTACCTACGAATATTCTTCAAAACTTCGACTGACTATGCTGTGGGTATGCTCTGTTGTGGCCCATTACCTGTCTGCATGTCAAGAGTAAGCACTGTCTTTCTGTTGGAAGAAAAACACTACTTCTTCAAGACTGCATGGAAATCCACTACTTCTGTGCGCAATTTCTTTTACTAATGAGACTTTGTGAAAAAACTGTAATTACTGTTGTGATAAATGATCAGCACTGTCTTTATGGGAACAATTTTTTCTTTTGACCAACAGTGTATCAATAAGTGTTTGTATTTGATATCTTTGTTATTGTAACTATGAACATTTTTTTCAAATCTGTATTGGCCACTGCCAAAAAAAATTTGTAAAATTTTTTGTGGGGAGCATGGGGGCTATGTAAGTAGGCTGTTTAGGTTTTTATATTGGTAACGTCACCGCCACCTAGCGCTCTGTATGAAAATCACTGGCTGTGCTGTGTGCAGTCTGTGACTGGTTTGCATTGTTGTTCGCTATTGTAGTGTTGGGCAGTTGGCTGTTAACAGCGCATAGAGTTGCGCAGTTGGAGGTGAGCCGCCAGCAGTGGTGGATATAGGGAGAGAGGTGGCAAAATGTTAAGAGCGGCCGATCTGGACGTATGTGCGCCAGAAAGAGTAAATTTCTAATACTGGATATCATGAACTGATATATATGTATATACACTCCTGGAAATTGAAATAAGAACACCGTGAATTCACTGTACCAGGAAGGGGAAACTTTTTTGACACATTCCTGGGGTCAGATACATCACATGATCATACTGACAGAACCACAGGCACATACACACAGGCAACAGAGCATGCACAATGTCGTCACTAGTACAGTGTATATCCATCTTTCGCAGCAATGCAGGCTGATATTCTCCCATGGACACGATCGTAGAGATGCTGGATGTAGTCCTGTGGAACGGCTTGCCATGCCATTTCCACCTGGCGTCTCAGTTGGACCAGCGTTCGTGCTGGACGTGCAGACCGCGTGAGACGACGCTTCATCCAGTCCCAAACATGCTCAATGGGGGACAGATCCAGAGATCTTGCTGGCCAGGGTAGTTGACTTACACCTTCTAGAGCACGTTGGGTGGCACGGGATACATGCGGACGTGCTTTGTCCTGTTGGAACAGCAAGTTCCCTTGCCGGTCTAGGAATGGTAGAACGATGGGTTCGATGACGGTTTGGATGTACCGTGCACTATTCAGTGTCCCCTCGACGATCACCAGAGGTGTACGGCCAGTGTAGGAGATCGCTCCCCACACCGTGATGTCGGGTGTTGGCCCTGTGTACCTCGGTCGTATGCAGTCCTGATTGTGGCGCTCACCTGCACGGCGCCAAACACGCATACGACCATCATTGGCACCAAGGCAGAAGCGACTCTCATCGCTGAAGACGACACGTCTCCATTCGTCCCTCCATTCACGCTTGTCGCGACACCACTGGAGGCGGGCTGCACGATGTTGGGGCGTGAGCAGAAGACGGCCTAACGGTGTGCGGGACCGTAGCCCAGCTTCATGGAGACGGTTGCGAATGGTCCTCGCTGATACCCCAGGAGCAACAGTGTCCCTAATTTGCTAGGAAGTGGCGGTGTGGTCCCCTACGGCACTGCGTAGGATCCTACGGTCTTGGCGTGCATCCGTGCGTCGCTGCGGTCCGGTCCCAGGTCGACGGGCACGTGCACCTTCCGCCGACCACTGGCGACAGCAACGATGTACTGTGGAGACCTCACGCCCCACGTGTTGAGCAATTCGTCGGTACGTCCACCCGGCCTCCCACATGCCCACTATATGCCCTTTCTCAAAGTCCGTCAACTGGACATACGCTTCACGTCCACACTGTCGCGGCATGCTACCAGTGTTAAAGACTGCGATTGAGCTCCGTATGCCACGGCAAACTGGCTAACACTGACGGCGGCGGTGCACAAATGCTGCGCAGCTAGCGCCATTCGACGGCCAATACCGCGGTTCCTGGTGTGTCCGCTGTGCCGTGCATGTGATCATTGCTTGTACAGCCCTCTCGCAGTGTCCGGAGCAAGTATGATGGGTCTGACACACCGGTGTCAATGTGTTCTTTTTTCCATTTCCAGGAGTGTATAATATTATGACTTTTGAACACTATTAAGGTAAATACATTGTTTGTTCTCTATAAAAAAATCTCTCATTTGCTAACTATGCCTGTAAGTAGTTAGTGCTTTCAGTAGTTTGAATCTATTATTTAACTGTCAGTAGTGGCGCTCGCTGTATTGCAGTAGTTCGAGTAACGAAGATTTTTGTGAGGTAAGTGATTTGTGAAACGTATAGATTAATGTTAGTCAGGGCCATTCTTTTTTAGGGATTTTTGAAAGTCAGATTGCATTGCGCTAAAACTATTGTGTGTCAGTTTAGTGTTGATCAGAATAAGTAAAGAGAGTAATGTTTGAGTACGTCCAGTTTTGCTCAGCTGTTTGAAAATCAAATAATGTAAGAGGTTTATTAGCTCATTAATTCAATAATTTTTCTAAGGGTACGTTTCAATATCAGCTCTGATGAATGTGATCGTGACCTCTTTTCTTATTACGACTCAAAAAAATCGGACACATCTTATATTTTGAGCTGAATGTGTACATGTTGTGGAAGACGGCAGTTTTAATGGATTATTCGGTAGTGGAATAATACAATACCTAGATACTCTACTTAAAAAATTAGACAGCTATGAAAGACAATTGTTTATGAAACGATGTGCTGCGTGTTGTGTCTGTAGCTTTAACATAGAAATCGGACTACGAAAATGCTATACTGACAGCCGAACTCTAGGTCACTTACAATGAGGAGCAAAAGTAACTGGTACAACTGTCTAATATCGTGTACAGCCCCCGTGAATACGCAGAACTGCCACAACACGACTTGGCATGGACTCGACTAATGTGTGAAGCAGTGCTGGAGGGAACTGACACCATGAAGCCTGCAGGGCTGTCTACAAATCCTTAAGAGTACAGGGGATGGAGATCTATTCTGAACAGCACGTTGCAAGGCATCCCAGATATGCTCAATATTGCTCATTTATGGGTAGTCTGTTGGACAAGGAAGTGTATAACTTCAGAAAAGTGTCCGTGGAGCCACTCCATAGCAATTCGGCGTGTTTGATGTATGGGGTGTAGCACTGTCCTACTGGAATTGCCCAAGTTGGTTGGAATGTACAATGGACATGAATGGATGTAGGTGATCAGACATGAGGCCTACTTATGTTTCTCAGATCTTAATCCACCAGATTTTTATTTGTGGGGACACGTAAAGAAACATGTGTATAATATTTCGCCCATGGATGTATACAACCTAATAGCTAGTGTGCATGCTGCTTCATCAGTGGTGGATGCTGGAGACTTGTTTAGGGTCCTGCAAAGTATGATCTACTGAGTGCATAGTGTTTGCAAATGCAAGGTTGTTGCTTTGAACATCATCTGTAAAGTGTGTAAGTGATGGCTATGTGAAGATAAGCCTAGACGTCAAATATACAGAATGGAATTATTGTGCATAGCGTAATATGCAATCTAGGGTGTCTAGAGCAGCCTACACAATGTGTTTTATGTATCTCATTGGATACAGACGATGTTACTGTAACCACTGTTATTCTCTGTTGCCTTTATTTGTGTCATGGACGAAACAAAGTGGTCATTCATGTCTGTAAGAAGTTCATGTTATGTGTTAATGTTTAACTATAGGTAACAGTAACAGTGAGAAATATACAAGATACTTCTTTGTAGAGGTGTAAACTGGATTCAGTTTGAGACTTTAACTGAAAACAAATTTTGGCACGAATGCAACTTTAGCATCGGCGTGTCTGCATATCTTTCCGCACTGCATTGCCACGTCTTGATAAGCTAATGGAACGGCACTGTCACAGTGCAGAGTTCTCGAAATCTTTTCTCGGCCACAATGGACGCAGATACAGCGAAGCCAGAGCCTTGTTTTTTAAGTTCACATTTCTGTTAAACCTACTGGCGGGACTAGGTTTTGCTAGACGGACTTTTGTCTTGAAATGGGATGAAGAATTTGCATGCCGATCCACAAGTGCGTCATTTTTACTTCACCCTTGTAGTATGTGCTAAGTCATCGGCACCTACATGGACGAGTCTGATTGCCATGTAATAATGTACGCATGTATGTTAATTGTGTACCGGTTTACAATTTAGTTGGTTCTGTTAGTTGAGGCAAATAACACATTGAAATCAAGACAGAGATGCGTGATAACAGTAAAACGAAGCATATACCGGCAAGTACTTACAAAGTTACACGTAGAGATCGCAAAAAAAGAAAAATAGTACGACATGCAACAATAAACTTTTAAATAAGCTAAAGCAACTTTCAATGCGTCCAAAGTGGCCTGTTGGAAGAAATTTAAACAAATGTAGAGAACAAAGTAGAATCAGCTTTCAAGCACCATTGTCTGACCAGCTCGGGTGGGTTCACATGCAACATATGTTGTAGCCAGCAACAAGGGCAAAGGTATTTACACAATGAAAGCATGTTGAACAGAACTGACGAACTGTGGATGATAGAGGGACAAAGATCTTGCCGATGTTGGAGACGATACACACAACTAATCTGCGATTTACAGAATAGAATCACATGGGAGTATGTTTCAATGCAAGAAAAGTGTATGCTGCAGAGAAACAAAACATCTTATTACCAAATTTTTCATTAATGTGATGGACATATAATTATTATCATTATTTAATTGTAGTAATTGAAAAATATCAATCGTTTAGTTATTATGTTTCTATAAGGGGTAACTGAAATTAACTAACCAATGCCAAAACATACCATTTTATGAAACTGAATAGACTGTAATGTACTAAATTCATTCACGTAGCTTTTTCGCCTAGGCCATTTATTTATTGGTAACTGTGTATGGTAATTCAAGTGCAATAATCTCATAAATGCAATCAACTTTAATTAACACATGAACAAGGGCCTAACTAATCCATCACTGTTCTACGTAACTGAACTTCAAGAATGCAACAACCACATTGCAACTCGTGCGCTCAAACTGAAATTAATTGCGTCACTCAGTATTTCTGTTGGCCTAAACCAAACAACACATTCGTCCTCAACACTGTTTCAAGGAATATTGTCAGACTGAATGCGATTTTTCTCCTTATATCATAAGTTGTATACATTTTCATTTGACCAATAAATTGCTTCAGAAACATACATTTACTTTTTTATCAGTACAATACTGTGATTACAGCACATCTGAAAAATATGAAATACATTTCATATGATCTAGACAGTGAGATCTACTGGAACAACAGCAGTGGCTTTTGAGAATGTGCAGTGATGGAAATGGCAATATGCAACAGTTATGAGAAAACATACCTGCAAATGGCATCAAGGGAGTATTGCAACCACAAATTTCTAGTTCCTTTTGCCTCCTACACTCCAAAATACATATACTTTGTGAGTATCGTTTATAATGTTTCAGTCCATCAGTTTCCCATGAAAATCTACATTGTCTCACTTCTGGGTCCACTGAGGGTACCAGGTGATCATTGTAAACCTGAAATTACAAATATTATGTCAAAAATTAAACTATATTTTAAGCATAAATACCACTGAATGTGAAATTGTATGTTAAAGTTGTTTGTTCATCCAGCAGGCACACTTTTATCCACTATACCTTGCATTTAGTAGATCACAACAGTTGTCTTTTGCAACATGTTGCACGTTTCTGCTGTATTCAGCTTCGACTGAAGTCTCTGAGTAACCTTTTTGCACAGTCACTCAGGCACTTTCACAACTTTTGGAGCTCAGTTTGTCTTTGAGCCAATGGTAAGCCTTAACAGATTAGAAGCCATGAAACTGCCTTGATTTGAAATAGCTTATGTCATTCTAGTTCATGGCTCTTTATTTGGAGGTCTGTTCTGACTTCTGATTTGGGAATAAGACTGACTTTGTCTGGTGTCAATCTGTGTTGGTTTTCATAGTACAGAACTATGTAAGAATTGGGTGGGGGTATTAAAATTTCTTATGGTGGGTAAAACTTGGGTGAAGTGGTTAAGTTATTTCAGGACTGCTTCCTACGTTTCTGTACAGTTTACTCTGTTTACTACACTTTCCAGGCAAGTGGTAGTATTCTTCCACATGGCGAGATGGAAACTCATAGGCTGCTTTATTTTAATTATGTGGAAGCTGAATATAGAGATGAACATTATCTTTTCAGTCTGTGATGCTGCAGTTTCAAGGTCACCATCATATCCAGAATTATAAAAAAAACTGTTGCTATGTCTCAAGTCATGTACTAAGAACTCAACATTAGTTAAAGATTAGTATTAAGTACTTTCCATTGCTTGATACTATGTTGCATATGCAGGAAGATAGGTTAATTAGTGCTGTTTCAATTATCAATGCTCGCTTAAAGTGCTGTAGAGTGATCTTACACATTACTGTGATATTAGATGCCAACCCTATTCATAATTTATGTATTGACATTGATGGCTCAGTTATTCCTTATTCTTAAAGCCAATGATTTCAAAACTAAAGAAACATCCTCATGTGCACTGTTGACTGCTACTACAAGAAAGGAAATACTCCTTCACTTCTTAATCACTTTCTTGATGGATCATCATTCACAAATCAGTGTACAAAAAATAGATATTGCAAGCCCAACTTGAACTGTGCAAGATCATTTAACCACATGTTTCTCTTTCTCTCTCTCTCTCGCTCTCTCTCTCTCTCTCTCTCCTCTCTCTCTCTCTCTCTCTCTGTCTCTGTCTCTCTCTCTCTCTCTCTCTCTCTCTCTCTCTGTGTGTGTGTGTGTGTGTGTGTGTGTGTGTGTGTGTGCTCTTCAGTGGAACAAAAGCAAGGTAGCACTTTTCATTTATTACACTTATTGTATATCATTGCATAATTATTCTTTTCTGTGAGTTCCCAATTGCTTTTCAGCTACAGTTGTCTCAGCTTAAATCAGTTAGCTGCAATATTTATGATTAAATGTTTTACTTAAAGATATTGATACTGCTACCTTGAATGAGAATATATAAATTTACATTGATATTTATGTTTTGCAAGCAATTTAATAATCAATGACTACTTGAATTCTAAATACAAAATGTCATGAATTGGAAGCAAGTTATTATGCAGATCCTTTGGAAAATAGATTTTTTGTAGTTTGGTGCTATTTGCTTTTTGTCAGCTTGTTTGATATTGTTGGAAGAATATGCAGCTAAGTTAGAGAGCTGGTAATATTTTTAAATTTTCATTTATAGCTTGGGTATGAAAACTGTGGTTAGGAGCTGCTGTATTGCTCATGTACTGCGGAGAAAAATTGATTTTCATATGTGAAATAGAAGGTGAATGGAAGGTGAGTGTAACCACTCATTGAAATTATCCTGAGAACTAAAACAATGTAGTGTGGAGTATTGGAGGAATAATTTGGAGTTAGGGTGTAATTACGATTTTCGTTCAAACTTGTGTTTGTCTGAAAATATGTGGAACAACAACTTCGAATAAGAGGGATATTACTGTCTTATTTTTAAATGGAAGAACTATGCCATTCTTTTATTGGATTTCTACATGTTAGATGGCAGATATTTCACAATTTGTTGAAATTTTTCGTCCTTTTAATGTTGCAATTTTCTTGCAGTGCTAATTTTTATTTTTCATTAAATTAATATGTCTTGTGGGATATATATTTATAACGTTGGTGGTGGTTCTTAAGAAGGAAGATGGTATTATTTTGGTTTCAGATTCTAGAGAATAAATAAAATTATAATGCTAGAAACTGCCAGACCAATGGTATTAGATGATATCTTGCAAAACTTTCATGGTATTAGAGTCATGCCTAATACTGACTTAAGTGCAGGTTTTGGCCGCTTGAGTAGCAAATTTAATGTCATAAATTTAAAGCACATTTATTTTGTGGCTCCCATTATCAATTTAACAAGTTGCCCTTTGGGACGAACGTCAGTTTGTCTGCATTTATCAGAGGCTTTAACAGCAATCTTCCAGCAGATGTGATAAAAAGATTAATCACTTACAATGAAGATGTTTGATTTGCTGAAGATAGTGGAAAAAATACATTGAGATTTTGGACTAGGTTATTAAGTATTTTCAAAGAATATGATGTTAGTATGAATCTAGAAAAGTCAGAGTTTGGTAGGTGGAATGGCTTAGACAAATTATGATGGCATCAGAGATTCTATTTGATCCAGAGAAAATTGGAGATGGTCCTGTTTCCGAAAAGAGAAAACAGATTTGTGCATTTTTATAAAATATTTGTAATTTTGAATATTTTGGCTAAGCCATGAGAGTGTACATTGAGAGGTAAGAAAACTCCTTGGGACTGGGATTATTTAGATGTGAGATAATATCTTGGGATATACCTGGATGTAGCAGGACAAGACTCTCCAAGGGAATGTGTTCATAGTAGGCCAGAAAACCTTAACAGGATTACATAAAAGATGCAGAAACGGCACTCATTCATACATGAGTCTTTTCCTGTGTACTTAGAATCATATGGAGTGAAAAGTGTGGTGCATATAAAAACAGTTGAAATGAAGACTCTTAAAATTAAGGGGTCTTGAGAAAAACGCTAAAGATGAGAGGGAAAAATGTTGAACATGATATTTTCTCTTAAATAAAAAAGATTTGAATTACATTTTATTGCTTTATGAATTTGGCCCAATGCAACTTCGAGTTTGTAGATGAGTGAATGCATGTAAATATTGCAGTTTCCATATCTGTATGAACTAATGAGAATATTTGGAGAAGCTTGTTGAAGTGTGGAGAATGAAGTTATGAAGGAAGGATGTGGGCACAAAAAGAGGGAGTATTAGAAATGTGTTAAGGACAGGTGGTAAGTAAAGGAATTTAGATGAAACTAATGAGGAAACTAACTGGTGAAGCATGAACAAAAATGGGTAAATACTTGAGAAGGGGGGATAAATTTGACAATGATTAAAGTACTAACTTGCATTATTTTCTCGTTTGCTTATGAGTATGTATGTGTATGTAAGTCGTTGTATGACATTTTATATGTGAAATTTTTGTTATTGCACCAATGAATGTTGTTATATGATTCATTGTCTTTCTTTCTAATACATTACAAAGAAAAAGGTGAATTACTGACTGTAAGTTCCAGGAACAGAGGAGAGTTGCAGGAACACAACAATGATAAAGTTAAAATAATTTCTAATCCAGTTTTGGTCTACAAGTGGGGTTCTGTTGATAAGAATCTGTTAACTTAAAAGGAAGAATCTGTGCAATTGTGGTCAGACGTTGGCTAACTTTTGATGAAATGTTACTTGCTTCACGTTTAAAATTATTCAGTAGGAAAAGAATAATGGCTAAGGACAAGAAGGAACTAACGAATTACAACAAGACGAACTTGAAGTAATACAGTAATGATCACATTCAATATTTGGATAGTAGTGAGGGTTCTGTAGTACAGAAGTAAATAGATAACATATCTTTCATTAGGGGATAGTAAACTAAACATGACCTTCACAGTGCGTCTAGGTGTTTTCTGTTCGTGACTGATTCCTGCGAGATTGTGTAATCACTTAACTTTGAAACTGTAAGGCTATTCCAGATCTGCTGTTACAATTGTTCATGTCTTAATGAAGATAACAGATGTTGCGCAATTGATGGTCACCTGTTGGTGTTCGTGCATCTCGCAGTTTTTAATAATATCTAAGTACCCCACTTAGCTAGGTGATAGTACCAGCGAGCGCATTTTTCCTTAATTACGATCAAAATCTCACATAAAATATTTCAGTGGCCACATTCGTTTCTGAATACCAGTCATTTTCAGTAGAAACGGAACGATTCCCCTGCTATGGCTGCATTAAGATACGGCCAGGGTAACCTTATGGATCCTACAAGGAGCACGACGTTAAGAAAACAGTCTACTGAAGGTATCAAGTACACATGGCGACTCTCGACATATTTTATGCAGCCTTAGAATAAGGAACGTTTCATAGGCTACTGTAAATTGCAGAATGCTGAATTATTTTATGCGAGATTTTGTAACACTGTTATAGCTTTAATAGTGCGATGACCCTTCATACGAGGGGGGGGGGGTCGTTTCAGTTAAGATAATCGAGATCTGGCGTACGCAAGTAACATTTAGAGTTTATATCGGCGGAACGAACTACGATGTTTTCCAATTTCTCTTTGTTTTTAATGGAATTATCTGCTTTCTTTGTGTGCAAGAGGAAAGAGCCTTCGGGAGGTCTTCAGCGACATACCATGTGTCGAGCTAACAAGATAGCTGCGCCGTTAACCACCGCCATTCCAACAGGAGTACTGGATTTACAAACATCTACCTACTGTAGCAAACGTAAGCTAATATGTAACTCAAATCTGTTTATTGTCATATTTAGTGCTCAATACATTGACCTTGACAAACGATACTCTAATTCTAGATGCTAGTAAAGCTGAAAGTAGAAATTTAATAAACCTTATACTTATAAAAGCCCTAAAATTAAAAAAAGTGTGTTTTGCTCATTTAAGATTAATATAAGTTGTAATATTTTGATCCAAGCGTCGTCGTGTTGGGGGACCGCTAAGTAAACAAAAAAAGTAGTTAACAGCAGCTCTCGTTTCTAGAACAGCATACTTCCATTATTGCCCAGTATAAGCCACTTCTGTTTAGTGTAATCTCTTCCAGGCTTTGGCGTCACACAACTACACCTCAAAATAGCTAGTGAAGTTATAATTACTTGTTACGTAAAACATGGAAACCAATATGTCCTTAATATTAGCCTAACACTGTTAAATAATAGAGTTCCTTATTTTTATATACAGTTTTTTCCATAATTTCATACGAACTTAGTTTCTTGCATAAATCTCTCTTACGAGCCTATGCCTTGCAATGGTTTAATAAAAGAATACTAACTCACACATCATTAAACCGCAAGTACGAGTCACGCGGGGTGAATGCGGCACGAAGGTCGTGACCAACTGCGGTGACCCGGACAGGCAGGCGCGCGAGAGCACGCCTCATTGACAGTTACGTGTATATTGCGAATTTTTCAAGTTAGATTAATTAAGACTTATTAGACTCAACAATTTGATATTATTGTTTTGATATTTGCCCCCGATGTGACGATGCCTGGATAAAAATATCACTACTCGCATTAAACTTACGGGGGCAGCAGTTTTTCTTTACTTTTTACAGGTTGGAGTTTTTTTAGATTGTTGATTCAAGTTCTATTACACGCTTTTTAAACTTCATATCTTACTAGTAGACATAGTACGAGGGTAATCTCAAAAGTAAGGTCTCCTGTGTTTTTATGAGTAAAGAACTCTGTTTGTGTGTCAGTTGGTCACACTGTTATGAAGAGTGTTTCAGGCGCTGTGCGTAACCACGTGCACGCCGCGCAGAGGCGCTTAGTCTTGGCTTAGCAGCCGTTGAGAATGGAGCTCTGTTGGATGTTACCGCCAAGTGCGAATTGCGCGCAGTTATTCGGTTTTTGAACGCAAAGGGCACTGCGCCGTTTGAAATCCATCGCCAATTGACGGAAGTGTATGGCGAATCGTGCATGGATGTCAAAAATGTTCGTAAGTGGTGTAGAGAGTTTGCAGCTGGTGTAACCGAAATTCACTAGGAACAAAGGAGCGGGAGACCGTCAATTTCTGAGGAGACAGTGTTGAAGATTGAGCAAAGCATGCGTGCAGATCGGCGGATCACCCTGGGTGATTTCAGCACGTGGGTTCCTGAGGTTTACCGAAGCACAGCTCACAGAATTTTAATGGAAAAATTGAACTACCGGAAGGGGTGCGTAAGATGGGTGCCATGCATGCTGACTGAGGACCACATGCGGCAACGAGTTGATGCTTCCCACGCATTTCTTCACCGTTTTGCAGCCGAACAGGACAACTTTCTGGAGTCAATTGTCACGGGTGACGAAATCTGGGATTACCACTTTACACCTGAGACCAAGCAACAATTGCGCCGTGGCGGCATTCTTCTTCGCCAAGGCCGCGGAAATTCAAACAAACACAGTTTGCCGGTAAAGTCATGTCAACCTTTTTTAGGATCGGAAAGGTGTACTGTTGGTCGACTTTATGCCCACTGAAACCACAATTAACACTGACAGGTAGTGCGAGACTCTGAAAAAACTCAAATGAGCAATTCAGAACCGGAGAAGAGGAATGTTGAGCAAGAGCGTACACATTTTCCATGACAACGCCCGCTGACACCGTCACTCGGCAAACCGTTGCTCTCCTGCAACAGTTTCAGTGGAACAGAATCACTCACCCACCCACTCACCCTACAGTCCTGACTTGGCGCCCAGTGACTATCACCTCTTCTCTAGGTTAAAAGCGTATTTGGCCGGAAAGCGATGCAGGTCCGACGACGAGGTGAAAGAAGAGGTTCATAACTTTCTGAACAGCATGGCGGCGAGCTGGTATGGCGTGGGCATACAAAAATTGCCTGAGTGTCTACAAAAATGCATCGACAGAAATGGGGATTATTTCGAAACGTAGCTAAATGTTCAAGCTGTAAACTGATATAAACCATTATAGAAATAAACAAGTCTATGTACTTATAAAAAATAGGAGACCTTGCTTTTGGGATTACCCTCGTACGATTGACAGTCTACTCCCCCTTCACACAAATACACACAATACACGAAATTGGAACTTTCGATCTCTTTCACTTACGTGATTTACATGTTTCTCTTTTTAATTCACACGTATATTCATTGACCACGTTTTAGCATATATTTAGCTAGCGCAGGTAACACAAGCAATAAACGTTGACGATAATTCTATATCAAGTGGGAAGAAAGTGGGCTCCTATTATGCTCTCTTGCAATAGGCTTTCTAAATTATTAGGTTTAGTGCTGAACTGTAGACCTAAAAAAGAATTAGAAAAATCCTGCAAGAGCATATGTTTATCTTTTAAACTGAGTCACTATCACCCCTTCTTTGTTTTGTAGGTGCCGAAGTTGGCGACTTTAAAGTCGAAAATCAATATTATTGGTCAACCACAGAAGATAAACATATGTTGTTTGGGGCTTTCATTTAGATCTTTTGGAGCTTTACATTCTGGTATTACTTAACTTAATGTAGCTCTTACGTACTGCGTAACGTGTATCGAGAGAGTGCACTGGTGGAAAATATTTTAACTTAATTTAGCTGATGAAATGTAGACGGCAGAACAGACTTACATGATACGCATGAGAACCATTGCTAGTAAACCAGCTGTCAAATAAAAAAAAAACTGTATAAAATCGAATTTTTCGTATGGGAGCTACGATGCCGCAGACAGATATACAGATACACACGTTAAACTTATAATACCCCTCTCTTTGCGTCGGTTGTTAAAAGAGATTCTGGAAACACAAAGGAAGAGTGATTTCAGTTTAATGTCCCGACGACAACGAGGTCGTCAGAGACCGACCTAAAGCTCTGGTTAGGAAAGGAAAACTGTCGCATTCTTTCGAAGGAGGTATGTCAACCTCAACTTTAACCCAATAACAGCGCACTTATGAGGTCGCTAAACTAAAACCGCACGGAAAAGCTGATGAAGCTTTGAGTGGATGTGTTGCGCAGTGTCTCTAGTATGTCAGTCTATAGTGCCACGTCGCACTTTTCACTTCTGAGGTCACAGCGAACACGCAAAGATGCCTAGAAACTGGTGTTTCCTGATTTCGTCCAGGCCATTTGATTAAACTGTCATGAGTTTCTTTCTTCATGAGAGGGGCAACGAAGATGCTCCGGCAGCTTTTTCCATGGGATTTTCGCCTCTTCTCTCATATGAACTGCTGGATATGAAGACAACATTTTGGCACAGATTGTCGAACTGCAAAGTAGCGTAGGGAATTCCCTTCCCTCTATGAGGGTTTGGGGAAGGTGATATATGGCCATGAAAAATGCTTGTGTCTGAGTGGTGACTGTGTAGAGAAGTAGCTGAAAGGTGTGGCCAAATGTTGCGGATAAAATATTTTTGATTCTCATTGTAGTTTTCATATCAACCCGTAAACGCCATACTGGTAATTTATACACATCAGCTAGTATGGCTGTTTTACATATCAGATGTATGATTTTTGAGAACGGTAGACATCAAAACTGTTTTCTAAACATAGAGCAACAGCACACTTTTTACAGTGACGTGCCATTTCATTTCTTTTTTCTGCTCACTAGCTCCAAAACACCATTTTGTTAGTTTTTCCTTCTCAATTGAGGATACCAGCATTGCGAAATGAGCTCTTTTTTTTCTTCTTCCTGAAGTCTCACAGGAGTCTTGCCTGCGACAGTGTACTTAGGTAGCTGTCCGCTCCTTAGTAGTTACTGTGCGACGTTGGTCCTGAGATCAGTGTAGTAGTTTCTTTTCTTTCCAGTGATCTTGTGGTATATAATGAAACAGTTTAAAAAACTCATATCAATGATATAAAAGATTTCTTAGTATACCCCTTCACTCTGCATCGTATGATTGGAAAGAGAGCAATCATCTTGTCTTGAAGATCTACGCCGACAACCATTACATTCTGATAGTAAAGGACTCTTTGAATTATCGCTTGGGGTTCTTCAGAACCTGAATCACTGAAAGACAGACCACTTACATTCTTACCACTGTTGAAAGCAGTAACAATAAGTTCCTGTATAACCTGATCATCATGACCAAAAACTACTCTTTTCGCCAAGTTGGTTGTTTACGAAGTTCAGCTCCCATATGGTAGAGTTGACGTGTACTTCGTTTTAGAATACATTTATGAGCCATCTACTAGATAGAAATTGAACTTCATGTATTCACTTGGTGAAGCATGTTAGCGAGCTGAGCTCATCATACTGTTCAAATACCAAAACAACTTCATGCAACTGTATCTCGTCATTTTATGGAGTTGAGTTAAGGAAATCATAGAAAACCTAAATTGGAATAGCTGGAAGTGGATTTGAACCGTACACCTCCCAAACATATGTCCAGTACAGTAACCGAACTCGGCTCGGGGAGACAGTACAGAATGTAGAAAATCACCTCATCCATCAAGCTGGTACCATTTGGATTGCGTTACGTCCATTGGGATGTCTTCCAATAACTGAGGCAACGTCCCTGTCTCACAACGTAGATAATTGTCACTATTTACAGCTCCATCAATAGAACAGGGACTAATGATGAGATTCTGAAAAAGCCCTCACCATACATCAGTAGGCCAAGGTTATTGTTTATCAACGTCTCTCAGACAGCCTGGATTTTCAACTGATCTTTGGCGCATATTGCAAAGATTGATTTGTCCATGGACAGTAAATGACGCGTAATCGGTTACCAAAATTGTACGTACAAAAATTCACTTCTCAGTTTTTCTAGACACCAGTAGGAAAACTGAAACAGATTCTGAAACTCATTGTCATGAAGGTCGTGATGCAGCGAAATTGGAATTTAGTATTCGCACGACATTCTATTGGGTGACCCAAATCTTACATTCAAGCTGCCTCGAAATGACACATGGACTTTGAGTCACTTCTCGGAAAACTTTATTTGTCTTTGTTTCATCAATAGAAAGTTCTTTTCATTGATCTATTTTATTCTTCACGCTTCCATTTTATCGATATATTTCTTAGTACTTGCAATCGTGGTGAGAGCTTGGCACTATCATGATAACTTTCAGCATATAACCGCATTGCTCCTGTAACCTTTTTTTCAGCAGTCACCTTAAACGAAAATCCTATCTACTTTTCGACCGCAGTCGAGTACATTGTGAAAGTATGAGCAGCTTCACGAGCAAGTTGTTAGACTAGTGAGCTTGAAACGCAGGTGTAAACACTATAACAGCACCTGAGGTATGTGTGTGTATGCATATGCTACAATAGGGCAGGATTTTATGGGATCTCTTCTCCTGACAGCAAGACAGTGACGCGCCGTCGTCGTCTTTCTGTCTGATCAAGTTCGACACATGTTATGCCACTGAAGTCCTCTTCGAAAGGTTTCTCCAAAGAAAAAGGAATAATAAACGGTTCTGTGAAAGAATTAAAATCGCCAGCTTTAAATGTAAAAAATTACATTCTTTCATTAGAAAGTTCCCATCACACTTCCTTGATGTATAGCTGACGGTATTTTTGCACGTGAATTAGTCTCCTCACTGATAACATCGGGATGACATTTTTGTGATTAGTAATTTTCACAGACTAACTATATAACTAGTCTGAAGCTTAATTACCACGTATTTTGTTTTCTAGGTGGGCAGGCATGTATCTGTTTTGTTCGGCGACATAATCCAGATAGTTGTCTGTAGAGCTGTATTTTAAACTCAGCTACAGTAGGGTATGAAATAAAGTTCCCATGGCACAAAATTAAAAAGTCCTTCTAATCTATACCATAATACGTAGAAGATTTTGATGCACCATTTAGTGTTTTTTTTTTTTACCAAACACTGAGTGTGGCATGTGATACTGTTGTGTTGTATTGATAGTTTTGTACATTAGATCAAGTCTAATTCGGATTAATTTCAAATAAATTGTCATGTTTATACCTCTGTGTTCCGACTTCACAAACATTATTACAGCTCTATGATATAATGACCTAAGCTTTGCTTACCATAACATACCTCTGTAATTACGTAGCGTTGAGTGTAAATATTCTTGTATTGAATGAACTTCCAACGAGTGATGCCGTAGTAAGGGATACCTTCTTTGGGCATCACAAATGCCTAAAAGAAAGATTAATTATACTCAAATATGTAACACTGTGTCTAGAATAATCTACTGAATGGTATTCATATAAATTGCTTCTAATAATAAAGACGTGAAATATCTAAGAGTGAAACAGAAAAAAACCTTCATTTAACTAAAAAGAGAAAAGTTATAAGTATGCTCTGAGTAGATTATAGAGTTCTAGTGGTAAGAAACCGAAGAAGTGGTAGGAGGGTGAAGAGAAAATGAAACAACACTGGCCAATGCTTCATACTCTGATCATTTCCCACTCATATTACACTTATTAATGTCACTTGGACGAAAAAAACGTAACTGAAAATCGGCATTCTCAAAGGTGCTAAGTGACATAACATTGCTATTTAGTTATAAACAAAATTATTTATTAATAAAGTATTTGCATTGGTTCTTGTATAAGAAACTATATCAGAGTAAAGTATTATTGTTTGACTATTTACCATATTAAGTATATGTAAACAACACTGAGCTAAAAAGCGTATAATGTAATTTTTAAATCTGAAATAAGGAAAAGTTCTAAACTACGATAGATTTCCTATGAAAGGTGTTATGTCATTTAGTTTACAAAAACATGTGATTAAGTGTTAATATAATTAAAATGATTTTATCAGTACAAAACTGGGGTTGAACAGTATGAAACATGGAAGTATTTTGTCACTGATTTTGTAAAAACATATTTTTCGAACAATAATAACACCGAAAAAGCTTTACCAAAAAGAATGGAATTAAAAGCAGTATGAAATATGAACACTTTTCACTATTAATCCTGACAGGATTCAATGTAGAATAAGTTTACTTCTTCAGGAATGTAGTTCAACATTGACAACACATCTTTCTTCTTTTCAGCAACGATACTACTCTGATGTTTCAGGCAAAAAACAGTCAATACCGTCACCGCATGATAGCGATGGAAGTATTACCGATGGTGGTGCCACTAAAGCGGAGTTACTAAATACAGTTTTCCGTAATTCCTTCACGAAAAAAGACGAAGTAAATATTCCAGAATTCGAACCCAGAACAGCTGTTAGCATGACTGACATAAAAGTAGATATCCTAGGTATTGCGAAACAACTCAGATCACTTAAGAAAGGCAAGTCTTCCGGTCTAGATGGTATGCCAGTCTGGTTCCTCTCAGAGTATGCACACACAATAGCGCCTTTCTTAGCTATCATATACAACCGCTCACTTGACGAGAGATCTGTTTTTAAAGACTGAGAAGTAACACAGGTCACATTAATATTCAAGAAAGGAAATAGGAGTAACCCATTGAATTACAGACCCATATCACTGACCTCAATTTGCAGTAGGATTTGGGAGCATATGCTGTACTCTAACATTATGAATCACCTTTAAGAAAATGACTTATCGATACATAACCAACACGGATTCAGAAAATATCGTTCTTGTGCAATACAACTAGCTCTTTATTCCCAGGAAGTAATGAGTGTTGTCGACAAGGGATCTCAAATCGATTTCTTATTCCTAGGTTTCCAGAAGGCTGTTGATACCGTTTCCTCACAAGCGACTATTAATCAAATTGCGTGCATATGGAGCATCGTCTCAGTTGTGTGACTGGATTCGTGATTTCCTCTCAGAGAGGTCACAGTTCGTAGTGATAGACGGTAAATCATCGAGTAGAACAGAAGAGATATATGGCGTTCCGCAGGATAGTGTCATAGGTCACCTGCTGTTCCTGATTTATATAAGTGATCTAGGTGATAATCTGAGCAGCCCCCTTAGATTGTTTGCAGATGACGCTGTAATTTACCGTCTAGTAAAATCATCAGACGATCATTTGCAGTTATAAAATGATATAGAGAGAATTTCTGTATGGTGCGAAAAGTGGCAGTTAGCACTAAACAAACAAAAGTGCGAGGTCATCCACATGGGTACTAAAATAAATCCGATAAATTTTGGGTATACGATAAATCGCACAAATCTAAGGACTGCCAATTCGACTAAATACCTAGGAATTAGAATTACGAGCAACTTAAATTGGAAATATCACATGGATAATATTGTGGGGACGGCGAAACCAAGACTGCGCATTGTTGGCAGAACACTTAGAAGATGCGATAAACCCACTAAAGAGACAGCCTACATTACACTTGTCCGTCCTCTGCTGAAATACTGCTGTGCAGTATGGGAACCTTACCAGGTAGGATTGATGGAGGATATAAAAAAAGTGCAAAGAAGGTCAGCTCCTTTCGTGTTATCGCGCAATAGTGGCGAGAGTGTCACCGATATGATACGCGAGCTGGGGTGGTAGTCACTGAAACAAATGCGGTTTTCTATGCGGCGAGATCTATTTGCCGCGTGGCATTAACCGAGCGGTCTACGGCGGTGCAGTTTTGGACTGTGCGGCTGGTTCCGGAGGAGGTTCGAGTCCTCCCTCGGGCATGGGTGAGTGTGTTTGTCCTTAGAATAATAGGGGTTAAGTAGTGTGTAAGCTTAGGGACTGATGACCTTAGCAGTTAAGTCCATAAGATTTCACACACATCAGATCTATTTACGAAATTTTAATCACCAACTTTCTATTCCGGATGCGTAAATATTTTGTTGACGCTCACCTACGTAGGGAGAAATATTCAACATAAAAAATAAGAGAAATCAGAGCTCAAACCGAAAGATTTAGGTGTTCCTTTTTACCATGCGCCATTCGAGAGTGGAATGGTAGAGAAGTAGTATGAAAATGGTTCGATGAACCCTCTGCCACGCTCTTAAGTGTTAATTGCAGAGTAACCATGTATATGTAGGTGTAGACAGGTATTTAACCTTCCTGTGTAGCCCTCAATGGCTTTGCTTTTTTCAAAAGATAAAATTTCCTGCGTTTTTCTATATTACTGAAAATTGTTTTCACCAGTACTTTTCCAGGATATCTCGCATCTATTCAGAAGCATAAGGCTTTTGTTATGTTCATTTTGGTAAAAGAAAATAAGGAATCAAACAAATTGCAAGTCAAGGAAATGATTTACCTCTATGTGTACATATTTTAACTTATTTATATTTTTCTTCATGTAATAACTTTCCAAAGTTTTGTTGGGATAAATGACTTCATTATTCTTTTATGCCTCACAAGAGCAAAATCTCGGTAGTACTGTAAATAGGTGTGAGTGCTTCAAGATAATTTTGCTGAATTACTTCAAAAATTCCAAGAGAAATTAGGAACAGACACAAAATATTATTCTGCTTTTATTTCGTCCTGCACAGTTATCACTAGGCGTATGTAGTTCCTTTCGTTCTGCAGTAGCAACACTGATACTTCGTAAAAGACATGAAGCTATTTCGTTAAACCCTCTCTCAGCAATACATTCATACCATCAACACACATAGGAAGTGCGTATATCACCTAAGCTGATGCAGAAGATAAAACAGCTCAAGTGATGACGAGAAAAATTCTTAGAACGAATAAGAGTAGAGACATAGAGTACTCTCTCCTAATCCATAGAACTAATAGATATTTCACTTCCTGGAATTTGCGCTAAAGCAGTTGTGGCTTTCATCTTGACCGTAGCGCTTTCTGCTATACGTATGTGTAACTCTAGTGCGTGTATTGTGGATACGCTTTGTGAACTTTGCCCTAGAATTCCGCATTGCAGTTTGTTGCATGTTTTACATGTATCTGTCTTCTGGATGACGGAATTTCCGTTCAGGGAAATTTTTCTGAAAGCTTTTCTTATAATATTTGTATCCAATTTCGTTATTTGGAAATATTTCATTAAACGCAACTGACAGTCTGTGGATATTTAAGTCTGGACTCAGAAATTGGGTGATAAATTTTTGCCCTTGACGACTGGGTTCCATCCTTCGTAAATGAATTAATATTAGTTTTCACTTTGCTCTAGTCATCATCTGTAACTTAGATAGTGCATTAGGCTTCCCGTTGTCAATGTAACTGTTACCACTCTATCTCTTTTTAGAAATTAACACTTAAGATTCGTTGCGGCCTGCATCGTTCATGTTCATGAACGTATTTTAGCAAACCTTAAGTAACTCACCTTTCCCATTTGGGACACTGTACACTGCAGTAATCTGCTGCCTACTTTCACCTTCACTCTCGCTATTGCGTCTTTGGTGTCTCTGGACCTCTCCAATGGTGACATATTAAATAAGATTTTTTTCTGGCTTATCAGATCTAGCTTACAGCATTTAGTGAAGAGATGCAGTTTGGAATATTTTTCGAGTTCTCCGCATTGGAATTTGTATTTACATAATTTCTGCAAGAATGAATTACGAAGATGTAATCATCAATATCTATCCCACATAATGGTTTCAGTTTTAAATCACAATTTAATATAATTAATTTTAACATGAAACTCAGTCACATCAAGTGCTGGAGATTTCTTCTCTTTAGTTTTTGACTGGCAGGCACGATCATAACAACAAAATATAACCATTTTCACTTTAAATACAGGTAATGTATATAATTTCGCCTCATAAAGCATGACCCGCACTAAATTCAAGACCGCCAACATTAACAATACTGAGCTGCATCTCATCGGTGGTAAGATCAATGCGGCACTTAACACTTTTCAAGAGGTCATGACTGCTGTATTTGACACCAGTTTCGCCATCAGTTTTATCCCGAAGTCGACGAGTAGGATCCTAGCGCTTATGAGACCGAAAATCTCAGTTATGAACATTTTGGAAGTTAACATCATTGAGAATTCCACTCCACAATTAGAGAATGTTTGCACCTCTAATAGAACGACCAGCAATTTTTAGGAGGAAAAAATTGATAACTAACACAATAACAGCTATAAACATCTTCAAAATTATAAAAAGCCCTGTCAGGTTCGTAGTCATATTTCAAGTACAATGCACAGAGTATCTCGCTCGGCACTCGACTATTGCCTTCCCAGTCTACCCCCACCAGGAAAGCAGATGTCATCCTTAATGAGACTTGCGAACAATGTAATGAGCATTTCTTGAATATACTGAGCAAATTTAAGCAGATCACTGAAGAAAGGTCTGTCATGAATAGAGAGGAGGACACGTTCGGTGTATAGCAACGACCAAAAGCAAGAAGAAATCGCGTCTCAGCTCGTCGTAGGACCCATAAGCTGTTACCTACGTGGAGACGATGAAAGTACTCATATTAAACTTTCGTAGAAGGCGCTGAGAATGCTAAATCGGCTGCGAGTAGTGAACGCCAACAAAAATGAGCTCTGGAGATTGAGACAACATCTTTTGTGATTGCAGATTGGTGCAAGACATGCACAGTATGTTGCTTCTCTTTTTCCTACTACTTTTGCGGATGTATGGGATACAAATAAATGTACCTGAGGTGTAGATCACATCTAAGCCGAAAATCTATGAATATTTGGTAATATCTGGACATGAAAAAGAAATAAAAGTAACAAGAAGACGTAAAACGTACAAAACAGTGGTTACTGAATCGATTAGTTATCGAAATTGGGAAATGTTAATTACGTGATGTGTTGTCAAACTGTACCAATGATTGCACAGATCAGTGAAAGAGAAGTATATTCTGCTGTTATGGTTTTTCTGGGTATGAGCGACGAAATGTAATGTCCCCATACTCACTTAAGTTAGGATCATAAACCAGGTGCGGTTTATGAAGGCTGCATTACTTGAACACTAGCTTCTAAAACTTATTTTTATTTATGAAACGTGTAATTGCGACTGCAGCCAACTAGCATAGACGAACTCAAGAGTGTTGCATCGAAAACACATAGACATGTACACACACTAGAGAACTTATAGTAACATATTTTACTGTACTGTCATTTTATCACTCGAACTGTTCATGTTTACATCACGTGAGGTTGGGCAGCTATAAGTGGTTTTCAAAGGAATCTCTGTCGGCTGAATACCAGAACCCTTGAACTGTTTGTTTGTATGGTGTAATAATTACCTAGACGATGTGTGGTACACAGTAAAATCTTTCCTGAACATCGTGAACATCATGGCCAGGCCCCGTAGAACGTGCAGGTTTTCCCGCTGGGGTGTGAGGACTTCTGACTGTTAGGGGTACTGATAATCAAATCGCTGATGCTCTTAGTCATACGATTTAGTATGAACTGTAAATAACTGCTTAATCGCAAATCAGCTAGAAAGTAGCATGTGTTTATAGAATCCCGAATGAAATACCTTAGTTATTCAGTAACTTGAATGAGAAACAGAATCAAGACTCTGAAAAGTGACGTCAAAAAACAAATTAATGGTGACCGGTACATTCTGGAGCATTCAGCTAACGAAGGTCTTTTATGTTACTGTACTGTAATATGTCCGAAAGCTGCCACTTTCACCAAGTCGCCGTGAGTGGCCGTGGGGGAGGAAGGGGCCGGACTCCCTGTGGCTAGCCCCCAAGAAGAGGGACACTGCACATTCTGCAAGCACACAGCGTTAAGCTGGGCCGACGTCCTCGCCTCGCCACTATGCGAAGGGTCCATCTGACAAGAGAAGCGTGCCGAGAGCTGATGGATACACGCATCCATTAGGACGTAACACCAAGAATGTACGCACGAAATCACCTGAGTTCTTCTGGCCCGGCGGCAGTCGACAATTCCAGCACCTCACAGGCACAAGGAAAAGAGTACAAAAAAAGCGCGGGGAATTGGCGCAGGAAGGAGTGTTAAAAGGCAGAAGACGTTTTTCTCGACAGTGGGGATATTCCTTGTAAATGACGGACGCCAGAAGATTTTGAGACGGAGCCCAAACATAAGACAGTCCAGGACTCACGCAGAGAGAGAGGTTATAAAGAAGTGTTGTGTAGCTGCTCCCTCAACGGCCTCGGAATGCAGGAAAACAACTTAAGGAAGTGAAACCGTGAGAAAGATGAAGATTCACGAGCCACACGCCAGCCCACGCCAGATAGAAAATTTCCACCCTACACGGAGAAGCGTGGCGATGAAATGGTGATCTGTCATTGGGCTGCATTGAAAATTTCGTCCGCCAAAGACAACGCCGAAAGGGAGAATATTTCGAAGACGAGCTGAACCGAGAGATGGAGGGAAAGCGAGAAGGGGCTTAGTGGACAAACGGCAGAAGAGAGAGGACATGGTGCTCCTCCACCATCGCCAACATCCGCCATCCGACGGCGCGATTGCACAGCTTCGCCCAGACAACCGACAGTGAGCAGACAACGCGGAGATCGTACTTGTGACCCGCTGCAAAGCCGCGATTACTGAAGAGGGCAGCCAACCCGCGCAGCACAGCTCCGACGCAGCGCCTGCCGCCAACAGCAGTATAAGACGAACGATTACAAAGAATGGTCAGACGATTCGTTCCCTACGCCTTCCCCTTAACAACTGAGTCGTGTCCACAGCCAGTCAAATCGGCCATGAGATTTGTAACTTTGTTTTGGTTTGTGGAAACAGGATGGAAATAAATATTTCTTTCATGGTTTGATCATATAAGCAGTCTTTTACATTCGTGCACGAACACCATAATCTTGTACCCTTTGTGTTTGATTTCATTTAATTTCTCTAGTTCTCAACATTTTTGGGATCCAGTTTCGGGCCAACTCATTGGTAATTTTCATGGTATCGGATGACACAAAATTAATTTCCTGAGTTCACCACATGTTTGGCGCCCAGCTTGGGGCCACTTCATTGTCAATTTTCATGGTATCTGATGCAACAAAAATAATTTCACCAGTTCACTACAGTATCCACAACGACGTAAATGAAAAATGTGGCTCTGTAAAGAACTGATTTCATTTGTCTTCGCATATCTTCGTTACGTAGAAAACAATAACGAAAATTAACTAGGGAGAGTTTGAATTTTAACGAACGGAATTATCCAGTCACTGCCAGAACTGTAAAATGACTAAACCTAACTCGGATTCTCATCAAGACTTCTTACATTTCAGCTAGGAAGAGAGGCCGATAAATATTTTTTGTGGGTTATCTGGAAACTCTGCCTATACAAAAAGCCATAAGAGTTATATATTTGTCGTGGTTAACAGATTTACTCGTTTTGTTTGGTTATTTCCCAGTAAAGAAATGACAACTCGAGTTAACATCCAACATGTAACAAAAATATGTTATGTTTTGAGGCTGGGCAAGGTTCTGATAAGCAGTAACTCACTCACCTCTTTATCACAGGAACTGAAGAAATTTTGCCTCATAAAGCAGTTCCTCTCATAATGACTACACCTTATTATCAGGAACAGTAGCTTACAAAACGAATGAACCGTAATTTCAAATAGACACGTATTATATTTCACGCACATTCTCAAGTGTGTAACGTTACGCATATGTAGGCGAGTGATTTGACTGCCTGGGGTTGGTGTGAGGCGAGGTGAACTGTTGTACAGCTGAATACTTGCGGGTCCAGGGCTCAGAGCGTGTTGTGGCAAGTCCACCTAGGTGACCGGTACAGGTGACTATAGGTACAAAGACGAGCAGCACCAACAGAAATGGGTAAATCCCAAAGCCGTGAATTTGGACGACTGCTGCTCGCATGGCCTTTTGGCAGGAGGTCCACCAGAAATGGCGGAGTGTCAGACGAGCTGAAAGGTAGCTTCTTACAGCTCTTTGGGGATCTATAATGATTTACACCCTCTCCAAGAATCATGGACCTTGAAGTTGGTGGAGAGTGTTGCGTGCCTTAGTTATGCAGATAGCTGTACCGTAGGTGCAACCACAATGGAGGGGTATCTGTTGAGAAGACAAAAAAAGTGTAGTTCCTGAAGAGGACCAGCTGCCTCCTCAGTAGTTGCAGGGGCAACAGTCTGGATGACTGACTAATCTGGCCTTGTGATATTAACGAAAACGTCTGGCACTGTAAATGGCAGGGGGCAAGAGGGAACTACAGCTGTAACTTTTCCTGAGGGCCTGCAGGTATACTATATGGTTAAAAGATGGTTGTATCGTCTAGGTGAAATATTCCGGAGGAAAACAATGCTCCATTCAGATCTCTGGGTGGGGATTATTCAGGAGGCTGTCGTTTTCAGGAAAAACAAAATTGGCATTCTACAGGTCAGAGCATGGAAGGTGAGATCCTTTAATCGGGCAGGTAGCTTAGAAAATTTAAAAAGGCAAATGGTTACATTAGAATTAGATGTAGAGGGAATTAGCGAAGTTCGGTGGCAAGAGGAACAACACTTTTGATCAGGTGAATACAGAGTTATAAATATAAAATCAAACAGGTGTAATGCAGGAATAGGTTTAATAATCAATAAGAAAAAAGGAACACGGGTTATCTACTATGAACGGCATAGTGAACACACTATTGCAGCCGAGATAGACATGAAGACACATGTACTACATAGTACAAGTTTATATGCCAACTATTTCCGTGAAGAGATTGAAGAAATGTATGATAACACAATTTATTCAGATAGTTAAGAGAGACGAAAATTGATTAGAAATGTGGTACCGGAATTCGATTGTAGGAAAAGGACGAGAAGCAAATACAGTAGGTAAACAAGGACTGGGGGAAAGGAATGAAAGAAGAAGCTACTGGGTAGAATTTTACACAGAGCATAATTAATCATAGTTGACACCGGGCTCAATAAACTTAAAGAAAGTTATATATGTGGAAAAAACCTGAAGGTACCGAAGGATTTCAGATAGATTATATGATGGTAAGACAGAGATTTAGGAACCAGATTTTAAATTATGAGACATTTCCAGGTGCAAATGTGACTCTGACCACCATTTACTGGTTATGAACAGCAGTTTAAAACTGAAGGAATTGAGAAAAGATAGGTAATTAAGGAATTGGGACATGGGTAAGTTGGAAGAACCACGGTTGTTGAGGGTTTCAGAGGAAGCATTAAGGAACAACTGAAACAGGAGGAAGGACTATAGTAGACGTCAAATGGGTAGTTTTGAGAGGTGAAATAGTGAAGGAAGCAGAAGATCGAATAGCTAAAAAGACAAGGTCGACTAGAAATCCTTGAGTAACTCAAGAGTTACTAATTTTAACATATAAAAGGAGAAAATGTAAAATTGCAGTCAGTGTCACAGAAGAAAAGGAATGCAAACATCTAAAAAATGAGATAGGCAGGAAGTGCAAAACGGCTAAGCAGGAATGGATAGAGAAGGAACATAAGGATTCGAAGCATATATCATCAGAGGATAGCTAGATACTGCCTACATGAAAATTAAAGGAGCCTCTGGAGGAAAGTGATAGAAAACCAGTCTTAAGCAAAGAAGGGGAAGCTGAAAAGTGAAGGAGGATATGCAGTTTATGTACAAGTTAGATGTAGCTGAGGGCAATGTTATAGGGATGTATGAGGACGTAGACAACATGAGAAGGAACATATGACGCCGAGAGAAGAATTTGTCAGAGCACTGAAAGACCTAAGTCGAAACTAGTTCCTGGGAGTAGACAGTATTCCATTAGAACTGCTAATAGCCTTGAGAGAGCCAGGCATGATAAAACTCTTCCATCTTATGAGCAAGATGAATGAGACAGGCGAAATCCTCAGACTTCAAGAAGAACATAATAATTCCATTTTAAAAGACAGTAGACATTAACAGTTGTGAATATGATCAAACTATCAGCATAATAAGTCACGTTGAAAATACTAACACGAATTTCTAACAGAAGAATGGAAAAACTGTAGAAGCGGACTCTGGGAAACTACTGACCCTACGACTTATCTTAGAAGATAGGTTAAGGAAAGGCAAACCTACGTTTATATCATTTGCAGACCTAGAGAAACCTATTGACAATGTTGACTGGAAAACTTTATCTGAAATTCTGAAGGTAAGAAGAGTAAAATACAGGGAGCGAAAAGCTATTTGCAACTTGTACATATATCAGACAGCAGTTACAAGATTCTAGGGGAACGAAAAGAAAGTGGTGGTTGAGAAGGGAGTGAGACAGAGTTGCAGTCTATCCCCTACGTTGTTCAATCTGTACATTGAACAAGCGATAAAACAAACAAAAAATATCTGGAGTAGGAATTAAGGTGTGGGGAGATGAAAAAAAACTTCGAGGTTGACTGCTGACACTGTAATTCCATGAGAGATATCAAAAGACTTAAAGAGCAGTTGAACAGAATGGAGTGTGCCTTGAAAGGAGGATAAAAGATGAACATCAACAAAAGCAAAACGAGGATAATGGAAAGTAGTCAAATTAAATCATGTGATGCCAAGGGAATTAGTTTAAGAAACGAGACATTTAAGGTAGTGGTTAAGTTTTGCTATTTGGAAGCGAAAATAACTGATGACAGCCGAAGTAGAGATGATGTAAAGTATAGACTGGAACTGGTACGAAAAGCGTTTCTGTAGAAGAGATATTTGTTAATGTCGAGTATAGATTGAAGTGTCAGGGAGTCTTTTGCGAATATATTTGTATGGAGTGTAGCCATGTATGGAAGTAAAACATGGACGATAAACAGGTCAAACAAGAAGTGAATACAAGCTTTTGAAATGTGGTGCTACAGAAGAATGCTGAAGATCAGGTAGGTAGATCATATAATTAATAAGGAAGTACTGATAAGACCTGGGGAGCAAAAAAATTTGTGGCACAACCTGAGTGAAAGAAGGGGTCGGTCGGTAGGACACATTCTGAGACAACAGGGTATCACTAATTTAGTATTGGAAGGAAGTGTGCATGTGTATGTGTATGTGTATGTGGAGGGGGGGGGGGGGGAGGGTAGTGGTGTAGATTCGTAGAGGGAGACCAAGAGATGACTACAGTAAGCAGTTTCAGAACGATGTAGGTTGCAGCAGTTATTCAGAAATGAAGAGGCATGTTGCTATTGTGTCGAAAACTGACATTCTCAGCCTGTGGCTGTGTACAAAATATAGGTTGACTCGTACACAGAAGGTAACAGCAGCCAGCTACTTTTCCCGGTGCTATCTATTTATTTTAATACCGCTGTTACCGCTTTCAAACATTACAGGTTCATATTCAGACGGCTAGTTCACGTTAAGATATACTTTACATTAGCTTTCACTTTGTTTTCCCAAATGATGAAATTTCTTTCGGTTTGTGGCGCTCTACAACCAAAATGAGATGTGGGGCAATGTCTTTTTAACTGTAATGATGCCTCATAACGATTTTTAATGATGTAAACAAATTATTAAAGTGAAGATGTTTTCGTTAATGACGTTGAAAATCCACGCCATTACGCTCCAGTGCTGACTGATAGTGATAATGCAACAGTGAAGACTGTATGACGCACTTTCCTTACGTATAGGGATACATAATCTACACAACCACTCACACATCAAGAACACCACATGGACGTATTATGCAAAGATAGCGCTATCGCAAACATAACAATATCAAAGACTTGACTCACAGAGATGTTTCGATATATACATACATATATGTGACAGTAGGAGTTTACAAATTGCTATACTCCGCGTCTTGTTGGAAGGTGGCATATTTTCAGCAGTTCTGCGTATCCCCCACCATTAATTACTAGCAGCCAATAAGATTCATTGTGTTTCCTAGCAGCTAGAAGCGAGTTACAAACCAGACTGCGAGAATCTCTCTCCCACATGCGGCGCCGTTGTCGCATTTTGTGACAAAGCAGTTTCATTCACTGTGCGACCGAATGATTCATTCAGATGCCATGTTGCTTTCCTCTAGCAGTATAGCTGTGAATGTGTATCCGTAAAGGTTTTGGTGTGATTTCCAAATGAAAATGTGTTGTGACTGCATTAAACGTCAAGTCCCTAACAAACAACTTTAAATTGCGTGCCCACGGAGTATCGTCTTAGTTGTGCGGCCGGATTCGTGATTTTGTCTCAGAAAGATCACGGTACGTAGTAATCGACAGAAAATCATAGAGTAAAACAGAGATGGTATCTGGCGTTTGCAAGGAAGTGTTATAGATGCACCTCTGTTACTGATCTTATAAACAATTTAGGAGACAATCTGAGCTGCCCTCTTAGACTGTTTGCAGATTATGGTGTGAGTTACGGTCTTATACAGCCATGAGAGGTTAGAAAAAATTAGAAAAGACAAGATATCTGTATGGTGAGGAAAGTGACAATTGACTCTATATAACGAAAAGTGTGGAGTCATCCACATGATTACTGACAGGAATCCACTAAATTCGGTTTACAGAATGAAACACACTATTCCAAAGACTGTAAATTAGGGATTACAACTACGAATAACTTAAAACGAAACTATTACACGGATAACGTTGTGTGGAAAGCAAACCAAAGACTGCGATTTATTGGTAGAACACTTAGAAAATGCAACAGGTTTACTAAACAAACTATATACACTATGTTTTTCCGCACTCTTCTGGAATACTGCTGCCAGGTCTGGTATCCATAGCCGATAGGACTGATCGAAAATGTTCAACGAAGGCAGCTCATTTTGCATTTTAGCGTAATAGGGGAGAGACTGCCACGGATACGCGAATTGGGGTGGCCATCACCAAAACGAAGACTTTTTCCTTGTGGGTTTTCTAATGAAATTTCGGTCACCAACATTCTCCTCAGAGGGTGAAAATACTTTGTTCACCCACTACAAAGAGAGCAATGATCATCATAATAAAAAACGAGAAATTACGGAAAGATTAAAGCGTTCGTGTTTCCCGCGCGCTGTTCGAGAGGTGAACGGTAGAGAAATAGCTCGAAGGTGGTTTTACGAACGCTCTGCCTGGCACATAATTGTGAATTGAGGAGTAATGATGTAGATGTAGATACTTCACAGTCAGTCGAGGAGATTTATGTACCGCATTTATAAGTACTTCAGATGTGAATCTGAATGCGATATTCCTATTTTTGACATTCTGAAGTCTCAAGAACGAATTGCAGAAGCAAATGTAGGCCAGAAAACTGTTTCGAGAATAGTAAACAAAACTGTCGGAGCAGTAGAAACCTGAGGAAAATTTGTTTCCGTTTCGCCTGAAAAATCATCGAAATCGCAAGAAACCTGTAACAAAAAAACACAAATAGTTGGTTTTGACAGCGGTGTTTTAAAGCGCTCTGTGTTTGAAATGCATGTAAGAAAGGAATACTCAACGTCACAAAAACTTTTTACAATTATGCCTGATCAAATTGGCTTCAAAGGTAGCGCTACGTCAAAGCAAAGAATTTTAAAATACATTGGTTTCAAATACGTTAAAAAAAAGTTTTTAACTGCAAGAAGTGACATAGAAGCCCGCCCGTTATAAAGATGCACGATAGAAGAGGAGGAGGTAGTTCTACTGCCTAGTACCTTGATCAAATATGGGTGAAACAGCATCATTCTATGAATACCTGCTGGAAAATGAGTGATGATACTGGCAGTTTTAAAGTTCCCTTAGGGAAAGGTTCCCGGATACTTACACTGCATGCTGGCTTTTGTTCTGATTTGGTTCCTGAGAGTAAACGTGTATTTAAGTTTAAGAAAAACAATAGTGACTACCATTCTGAAATGAACGCTGTCACTTTCAAGAAGTGATTCACTGAGCAGTTCTTGCCATACCAAGTTTCGAAGTCGGTCATTGTAATTACCGTGCCAGTCATCATTCAGAGAAATGAGAATTGACCAAGTAGGAGCACCAGGAAAGGGAATATTTTGCTCCAAAAAATAAAAAATATTCCGGACAAATAAGCCAGAACTCCTGCAGTTCGTTAATTTATAAAAGTCACGCGACAGAATGTACAAATTTGACTTTGTTGCCGGGCGGGTCTAGTCTGTAACCGCGCGATCGCTACAGTCGCAGGTTCGAATCCTGCCTCGGGCATAGATGTTTGTGATGTCCTTAGGTTAATTAGGTTTACGCAGTTCTAACGTGTATCCACAGGACATGCGGCCTGTAGCTGAAGAAGAGTCATGATGATCTCTCCATTGGCAAAAGATTCCGGAATAGCCCCCATTCGGATCTCCGGGAGGGAACTGCCAAGGGGGAAGTTACCATGAGAAAAAGATTGAATAATCAACAAAAGGATAATGCTCTACGAGTCGGAGCGTGGAATGTCAGAAGCTTGAACGTGGTAGGAAAACTAAAAAATCTGAAAAGGGAAATGCAAAGGCTCAATCTAGATATAGTAGGGGTCAGTGAAGTGGAAGGAAGACAAGGATTTCTGGTCAGATGAGTATCGGGTAATATCAACAGCAGCAGAAAATGGTATAACAGGTGCAGGATTCGTTATGAATAGGAAGGTAGGGCAGAGGGTGTGTTACTGTGAACAGTTCAGTGACCGGGTTGTTCTAATCAGAATCGACAGCAGACCAACACCGACAACGATAGTTCAGGTATACATGCCGACGTCGCAATCTGAAGATGAACAGATAGAGAAAGTGTATGACGATATTGAAAGGGTAATGCAGTATGTAAAGGGGACGAAAATCTAATAGTCATGGGCGACTGGAATGCAGTTGTAGGGGAAGGAGTAGAAGAAAAGGTTACAGGAGACTATGGGCTTGGGACAGGGAATGAAAGAGGAGAAACACTAATTGAGTTCTGTAACAAGTTTCAGCTAGTAATAGCGAATACCCTGTTCAAGAATCACAAGAGGAGGAGGAATACTTGGAAAAGGCCAGGAGATACGGGAAGATTTCAATTAGATTACATCATGGTCAGACAGAGATTCCGAAATCAGATACTGGATTGTAAGGCTTACCCAGGAGCAGATATAGACTCAGATCACAATATTGTAGTGATGAAGAGTAGGCTGAAGTTCAAGACACTAGTCACGAAGAATCAATACGCAAAGAAGTGGGATACGGAAGTTCTAAGGAATGACGAGATACGTTTGAAGTTCTCTAACGCTATAGATACAGCAATAAGAAATAGCGCAGTAGGCAGCACAGTTGAAGAGGAATGGACATCTCTAAAAAGGGCCATCACAGAAGTTGGGAAGGAAAACATAGGTACAAAGAAGGTAGCTGCGAAGAAACCATGGGTAACAGAAGAAATACTTCAGCTAATTGATGAAAGGAGGAAGTACAAACATGTCGCTGAGGAATGAAATAAGTAGGAAGTGCGGGGAAGCTAAGACGAAATGGCTGCAGGAAAAATGTGAAGACATTGAAAAAGATATGATTGTCGGAAGGACAGACTCAGCATACAGGAAAGTCAAAACAACCTTTGGTGACATTAAAAGCAACGGTAGTAACTTTAAGAGTGCAACAGGAATTCCACTGTTAAATGCAGGCAGAGGAGAGAGCAGATAGGTGTAAAGAATACACTGAAAGCCTCTACGAGGGTGAAGATTTGTCTGATGTGATAGAAGAAGAAACAGGAGTCAATTTAGAAGAGATAGGGGATCCTGTATTAGAATCGGAATTTAAAAGAGCTTTGGAGGACTTACGGTCAAATAAGGCAGAAGGGATAGATAACATTCCATCAGAATTTCTAAAATCATTAGGGGAAGTGGCAACAAAACGACTATTCACGTTGGTGTGTAGAATATATGAGTCTGGCGACGTACCATCTGACTTTCGGAAAAGCATCATCCACACAATTCCGAAGACGGCAAGAGCTGACAAGTGCGAAAATTATCGCACAATCAGCTTAACAGCTCATGCATCGAAGCTGCTTTCAAGAATAATATACAGAAGAATGGAAAAGAAAATTGAGAATGCGCTAGGTGACGATCAGTTTGGCTTTAGGAAAAGTAAAGGCACGAGAGAGGCAATTCTGGCGTTACGGCTAAGAATGGAAGCAAGGCTAAAGAAAAATCAAGACACGTTCATACGATTTGTGGACCTGGAAAAAGCGGTCGACAATATAAAATGGTGCAAGCTGTTCAAAATTCTGAAAAAAGTAGGGGTAAGCTATAGGGAGAGACGGGTCATATACAATATGTACAACAACCAAGAGGGAATAATAAGAGTGGACGATCAAGAACGAAGTGCTCGTATTAAGAAGGGAGTAAGACAAGGCTGTAGCCTTTCGCTCCTACTCTTCAATCTGTACATCGAGGAAGCAATGATGGAAATAAAAGAAAGGTTCAGAAGTAGAATTAAAATACAAGGTGAAAGGATATCAATGATACGATTCGCTGATGACTTTGCTATCCTGAGTGAAAGTGAAGAAGAATTAAATGATCTGCTGAACGGAATGAACAGTCTAATGAGTACACAGTATGGTTTGAGAGTAAATCGGAGAAAGACGAAGGTAATGAGAAGTAGTAGAAATGAGAACAGCGAGAAACTTAACATCAGGATTGATGGTCACTAAGTCAATGAAGTTAAGGAATTCTGCTACCTAGGCAGTAAAATAACCAATGACGGACGGAGCAAGGAGGACATCAAAAGCAGACTCGCTATGGCAAAAAAGGCATTTATGGCCAAGAGAAGTCTACTAATATCAAACACCGGCCTTAATTTGAGGAAGAAATATCTGAGGATGTACGTCTGGAGTACAGCATTGTGTGGTAGTGAAACATGGACTGTGGGAAAACCGGAACAGAAGAGAAATGAAGCATTTGAGATGTGGTGCTATAGACGAACGTTGAAAATTAGGTGGACTGATAAGGTAAGGAATGAGGCGGTTCTACGCAGAATCGGAGAGGGAAGGAATATGTGGAAAACACTGATAAGGAGAAGGGACAGGATGATAGGACATCTGCTAAGACATGAGGGAATGACTTCCATGGTACTAGAGGGAGCTGTAGAGGGCAAAAACTGTAGAGGAAGACAGAGATTGGAATACGTCAAGCAAATAATTGAGGACGTAGGTTGCAAGTGTTACTCTGAGATGAAGAGGTTATCACAGGGGAGGAATTCGTGGCGGGCCGCATCAAATCAGTCAGTAGACTGATGAACCAAAAAAAAAAAAAAGTTCTAGGGGCTGATGACCTCAGAATTTAAGTCCCATAATGCTCAGAGCCATTTGAAGCATTTTTTGAATGTTAATGTGAATTTGATCACACAGTTTTGCGTTTACCCACATATTACTGTCAGTATAATCCGATAGAATTAATTTGCACACAGATTACAAGCTGTGCAGGGAGAAGAACAAAACATTTAAAACAGCAGACACCGAAAGGCTTGTTCATGAAGTAACGGACAACATCCCCTTTCAGGTTTGGCACACGGTGTGTGTCACGCTGAAAAGTTTCAGGAATATGACAGGTTCGGGCACGGACTCGGACAGCAGATGGTATTACGATGTAGAAATGGTTCAAATGGCTCTGAGCACTATGGGACTTAACATCTGAGGTCATCAGTCCCCTAGAACTTAGAACTACTTAAACCTAACTAACCTAAGGACATCACACACATCCATGCCCGAGGCAGTCGCACGGTTCCGGACTGAAGCGCCTAGAACCTCTCGGCCAATGTTTACGACGTAGACTTCGAAACAAAGTAAATTTATGATTTTCTTTGGTTTTAAAGACTCATAGTGTAAAAACGTTTTTGTGAACATATCAACTACGTGCACTGTACGTGAGAACTTCCTAGCTTTTATTGATTAGGAATATGAACCCTGTGAAGAGTAATGCTCAACACATTGCCCAAGGAGAAATTAAGCTTTCCAGTCTGTTATATTACTCGCGAGAATGCGGCTGGATAAATTCGTCAACAACTCCGGCCATGTACACCGTTGGCATTTACCCGGCACGAACTGGAAAATGTCGTATAATGAAAGGGACGGCTACCTGTCCGGGTATCGGTGGTTTTTGGCCTTATCGATCAGAATTCCGTCGAGATATTCCCAGAAGATTGTTAATTGCTAGCTTGTTCAATGGATCATAAATGCGTTCTCCCACTGTAATGTCGATCGAGTTGGTTTAAACTCATTATGCCTGTTGACACAGAAAAATATGACAATATACTGAAAATTTTTCCAACAGTCTTTTGCACTAATATTTGCTACCAGTAATTCACGTTTACGCTGTTATTGCTGGCGGCCAAGACATCGGAATTCGGTACCCGTCTTCTCTGTTCCTGTTCGCCGGTCGCTTGGCTTGTGGCCTCTCTAATCTTCCTCCTGAAAATAAGAAGCCGTTTAGCCAGTATGCGTGCTTCACCAAAATCAATCTGCACACCAAGTCAGCGGTGACAGAACACCGGGACGAGTGGGGAAACAGATTGATTTTGGAGAAGCTCGAGTACTGGCGAGACAGTCTCTTTCTTTCAGGAAGAAGATTAGAGAGGCCACAGAACCAAGCAACCGGCCAACACGAACAAAGAAGACGGGTACCGACTTCCACGTCTTGGCTGCCAGCAATAACAGCGCTAGGGGACGATAGCTCACGTGAAACAACAGATACAGGATGGCGGGATACCGCAGCCGTCGCACATAGGTAAATAGATTACTGGCGCGCCTCGGCCGGCGCTAGAAAGCAGGAAAACAACGCCTCGTCACAGCTGCCGCCTGGCATTCCATTCGCCCGTTTCCACCAATCACAAGCAGTTGCGCAAACACGAATCAAAACGTCGGGTTTCCACCAATGAAAAGAAATAATAATAGCACCAATAAGGAATTCGAACACCCCTCCCCTTCATCCTAAACAGCCTATCAGAATTACATAACAGCCATGTCTGCGGGTAGGCCTGTATAAGAAAAAAAGTTTTATCATTCATCAGTAAATGGAAATCCTGAAGAAGGTCGCTTGCAACAGGGACCGAAACGTCGGTAGTCTTATATGTAATGACAATGTGGTCACGAACTTTATTAAATGTGGTCAGAAGTCCTCTTCAGAAATGTTGATCCGTGCTTCCTCTGTAACTGTCCATTATTGCGAAAGTGTTGTTGGTGTAGGATTTTGTGTACCGACTTGCCTCTCGATTATGTTCCATAAGTGTTCGATAGGATTCAGGTCAGGCGATCTTGGTGACCAAATCATTCGCTAGAACTGTCCAGAATATTCATCAGATTTGCCATCCACAAAAGTTCACTTGTTTTTTGGGTACATGAAGTCCATGAATATTTGCAAATGGTCCGTCTCCAGGAAGAAAAACACAACCATTTCCAGTCAATGATCGGTTCAGTTGGACCAGAGGACCCAGTCCATTCCATATAAACACAGTCCTCACCATTGTGGAACCACACCAGTCTGCACACCTTCTTGTTGACAACTTCAGTCCATTTTTTCGTGGGGTCTGCGCCACACTCAGACCCTACCATCAGCTCTTACAAATTGAAACTGGTATGAAGATGACATGTCCGAAAGAACAAATGCCGTCTTCATATCGGTTAAGGCTAACCGGCTGATGACCTTCTTCAATGTGGATGGACACGATTTGTCTGAACTCTTACGGGACTCGGTGGATTGTCTGCCGCGAGTAATGGGTATAATGGCAGGGTCACAAGGAATGTAGTGTGTGGACTGTAAGTGGAGAATGTGGATCTCACTGGGAGCGTGCCGGCGATAAATCGCTGCAGTCGCACTATCACCTGTGCCCTCGGTGGATCCCGGGTTCTAGTTCCGGTCGGGCCACACATTTTCAACTCTCCCCGTTGATGTATATCAGCGCCCGTCAGCAGCTAATGGTATTGATTTAATTGTAATTTCAACTGAAACTGGGGCTTTACTGATCAGGCCGCGGTTTTCCAGTCGTCTACGACCAACCGATATGGTCACAAGCGCAATAGACGCGCTGCAGGTGATATCGTGCTGTTACCGAAGACACTTGCAGCGGACGTCCACTACTATAGCCCATAAAAGGCAAAATTTGCCGCATTGTCTTAACGGATACATTTTTTGTATGTCCCATATTGTTTTCTGCTGTCAATTAACGCAGTGTTGCTTGACTGTTAGCAGTGACAACTCTATACGCAAACGCCGCTGGCCTCGGTTGCTAAATAAAAGCCATCGGCCACTGCTTTGTCCATGATGAGAGGTAATGTCTCAAATTTTCTATTCTTAACACACTCATGACACAGTGGACCTCGGAGTATTGGATTCAGTAAAGGATTCCGAAACGGAATGCCCAACACTTCTCGCTTCAACTACTATTCTGCGTTCACTGTTTGTTAATTCCCGTCGTGCAGCCATAATCACGTTGGAAATCTTTCCACATGAATCATTTGAGTAGAAAGGACAGCTTTACCAGTGCACTGCCCTGTTATACTTTGTGTACGCGATACTACCCCTGCCTGTGAGTGTGTGCATGTCGCTATCCCACGACTTTTGTCACCTCAGCGTACAGCGACGTCTACGGCTACACTGTATATGGCAAGACAGTGTTGACAGTTTAACGTCGGCGACCTCTAATTGTAGAGTAAAGCTTGTATATCATATATGTCAAATCACAAGCCCAGGAGGAGGCAACATTGTTGTTAACCGTCTTATGGATTTTATAAAGTGTTCAGACACGTGACTACAGAAAACTTTTTATGCATCCCTTGGCTAAAGAACATGGTATTACCTGGCTAGAGGCCGCTACTGAATGGATCTCGTGTTTGTTGTCTGAGAAAGATGACTTGTGTCTTTCTTTTCAGCTGCGTTATGGAATATACACTCCTGGAAATTGAAATAAGAACACCGTGAATTCATTGTCCCAGGAAGGGGAAACTTTATTGACACATTCCTGGGGTCAGATACATCACATGATCACACTGACAGAACCACAGGCACATAAACACAGGCAACAGAGCATGCACAATGTCGGCACTAGTACAGTGTATATCCACCTTTCGCAGCAATGCAGGCTGATATTCTCCCATGGAGACGATCGTAGAGATGCTGGATGTAGTCCTGTGGAACGGCTTGCCATGCCATTTCCACCTGGCGTCTCAGATGGACCAGCGTTCGTGCTGGACGTGCGGACCGCGTGAGACGACGCTTCATCCAATCCCAAACATGCTCAACGGGGGACAGATCCGGAGATCTTGCTGGCCAGGGTAGTTGACTTACACCTTCTAGAGCACTTTGGGTGGCACGGGATACATGCGGACGTGCATTGTCCTGTTGGAACAGCAAGTTCCCTTGCCGGTCTAGGAATGGTAGAACGATGGGTTCGATGACGGTTGGATGTACCGTGCACTATTCAGTGTCCCCTCGACAATAACCAGAGGTGTACGGCCAGTGTAGGAGATCGCTCCCCACACCATGATGCCGGGTGTTGGCCCTGTGTGCCTCGGTCGTATGTAGTCCTGATTGTGGCGCTCACCTGCACGGAGCCAAACACGCATACGACCATCATTTGCACCAAGGCAGAAGCGACTCTCATCGCTGAAGACGACACGTCTCCATTCGTCCCTCCATTCACGCCTGTCGCGACACCACTGGAGGCGGGCTGCATGATGTTGGGGCGTGAGCGGAAGACGGCCTATCGGTGTGCGGGACTGTGGCCCAGCTTCATGGAGACGGTTGCGAATGGTCCTCGCCGATACCCCAGGAGCAACAGTGTCCCTAATTTGCTGGGAAGTGGCAGTGCGGTCCCCTACGGCACTGCGTAGGATCCTACGGTCTTGGCGTGCATCCGTGCGTCGCTGTGGTCCGCTCCCAAGTTGACGGGCACGTGCACCTTCCGCCGACCACTGGCGACAACATCCATGTACTGTGGAGATCTCACGCCCCACGTGTTGAGCAATTCGGCGGTACGTCCACCCGGCCTCCCGCATGCCCACTATACGCCCTCGCTCAATGTCCGTCAACTGCACATACGGTTCACGTCCACGCTGTCGCGGCATGCTACCAGTGTTAAAGACTGCAATGGAGCTTCGTATGCCACGGCAAACTGGCTGAGACTAACGGCGGCGGTGCACAAATGCTGCGCAACTAGCGCCATTCGACGGCCAACACCGCGGTTCCTGGTGTGTCCCTGTGCCGTGCGTGTGATCATTGCTTGTACAGCCCTCTCGCAGTGTCCGGAGCAAGTATGGTGGGTCTGACACACCGGTGTCAATGTGTTCTTTTTTCCATTTCCAGGAGTGTAATTATATCACTTCGGCAGTTATTGGTATGCTCTTGCCACTATTGTCACAGTGGTCACGTTGTTCCGTTTCTGCTTTCCCTGTATTACGACGTCGATGTCTTGGTGTCTGGAAACCGTCTGCCTCATGCTGTTACACTGCAATGTAGAGACATTTACAGCCTTTTTTTTTTTTTTTTAAAGCTTTGCTTGTTGAGGTCCTAACATGGACGATATTATTGTGGGCTTGACATGAAGCGTACATTCCGGCTGAGGCAACATCATGAACTGGTAGAATCTCCAATGTCATTTGCGCTTTTGATCCACAAATTTTTTAGAACACTACCACATCCAGCCGGCCAGAGTGACCGAGCGGTTGTAGGCGCTACAGTCTGAAACCGCGCGACCGCTTCGGTCGTAGGTTCAAATCCTGCCTCGAGCATGTATGTGTGTTACGTCCTTAGGTTAGTTAGGTTTAAGTAGTTCTAAGTTTTAGGGGACTGATGACCTCAGATGTTAAGTCCCATAGTGCTCAGAGCCACTACCACATCCACATTTGCGTCTGCATATCTGTGCGTTATAGAGAATAGCACACTTTAATACCTGTTGTGGCTTTTGTGTACCATTTGTAACACTGGAGGGTGGTCATAAGAAGTCTTGCATTAGTTGTTAGGCGTATTATGATGGCACTTAGTGAATCTTTGTAGCAATTTTGCTTATATTGTAATAAACGTGCACTTCACCGAATTAAACAGGCAGTTTAGATACGATGATATTTAATTTGTACTTGAAAATTGTGAAATATCTCGCAATATATGGTAAACCATTCTTCCGATATATCGACTATGACATTGTCTTTGGAAATTTCAAATCTCTTTCTGTTACTGGCTTTGGTCGTGTATTTACAAGCAGTAGGCCTAGATATTCTTCTATTGTCTAAGTAATATTTTAGTCCTAAAACACATTATTCTTATCATATTTCCCTATGCAGACAATTATGTTGATCGTATATGTTGTTGAGGGTATAGTTGGTTTGAGGGTTTTATTTTCGGAGCCATATTTTCCGAAAATCCAACTGTACAGTTTGAATACACAGTTTACGCTCTGCTGACGTACTCGTATTTTTTAGATCATTCTGAGCATTAATATGTACTGGAAAACTGCAGTGTATAAAGCTTCTAGAGAGCCTTCTGACTGCAGTCAGAGCACATTTACATAGCCTTGAATGGGCCTGTACACATTTGTAATAATAGCAATATCTGGCAATGAAAAGCTTCGTTTATAGTTTTCTCTTGTGAATAATTGGTTGAATTATCTTTGTCTCTCCCAAAATACAGCTTTTGAAACTATTATTAGGCGCTGAAATCTGCGATTTCTTTTACACTGCAGATGAGTATGACATTACCTCAATCGATTTGAGTCTTACAGAGTTTTTTTCATGTATTAACAAAAAATTAAACTGGAAACATGCTACTTTTTTCGCTACCTCAGAAATATTTGCTTGGAACCTGTGTTGTGAGAAGACCTAATTAGTTACATTTAATCTGTCCATCTGCCTGCTTAGCTAACACTCATTGTTCTGTTATTATAAATCAGTTCAGCGTAGTTTTGCGACATCGAAATTTCAGTCCTACCTTATAAAAGTCACCTGTTATTAGGCAATGAACTCTGCCTTTAAGGTACACAATTTAGTATTTTGGCACTGATTTAATAAATATATGTTTATGTAGAAATTAACTCGTGCTTTCTTTTTTACACTTATTCGTCCTGCTGATGTATTTTGCAGACATTTTATAATTTTTTCCGTATCTTAGATGTGGAAAAAGTAATTAAATTGCAACACTGTTGCGTTTTTTATCCCTGCATCAATATATTGGCGACAGTAGGAAATCATGGTCTAAAGATCTAACTTCCCGTCAACTAGCTATATAAATATCGCATTTTTCATGGTGCTGACGTATTTTGCAGACGTTTTACAATTTTTTAAGCGTCTTAGGTGTGGAAAATAGTTAAGGTAACAGCTGTGTTGCGTTTTTTTTAAACGTGCAGCAATCTAGTAGTGGTAGTACGAAATCATAGTTCAGAGAACGAACTTCTTTGTTTTACCATGCAGCCATCCTCTGGTGGCGCAAAGCACCCGCTCTGTTCAATCTAGCGATCTGCTGGTGAAAGAAGCACGTAAACGTGACAGTGGACTTTCTTTTCTACGTTTTCAGAGCTTGTGAGATTGTATTTAAGCTCATTCTCAACAAATACAAATTTATATTTCATTATTGATATTTTATAACCAAATTTTGGTTTTTATTATTTGTAGAGAAATATGCTTTTACTGGTTCCAATGTTCGATGCCGAATGATACACTACTGGCTATTAAAACTGCTACAACAAGAAGAAATGCAGATGATAAACGGGTATTCATTGGACAAATATATTATACTATAACTGACATGTGATTACATTTTCACGCAATATGGATGCACAGACCTGATAAATCAGTACCCAGAACAACCGCCTCTGGCCGTAATAACGATTTTGATACGCCTGGGCATTGAGTCAAACAGAGATTGGATGCCGTGTACAGGTACAGTTGCTCATGCAACTTCAACGCGATACCACAGTTCATCAAGAGTAGTGACTGGCGTATTGTGACGAGCCAGTTGCTCGGCCACCATTGACCAGACGTTTTCAATTGATGAGAGATCTAGAGAATATGCTGGCCAGGGCAGCAGTCGAATATTTTCTCTGTCCAGAAAGGACCGTACAGGACCTGCAACATGCGGTCGTGCATTATCTTGCTGAAATGTAGGTTTTCGCAGGGATCGAATGAAGGGTAGAGCCACGAGTCGTAGCACATCTGAAATGGAACGTCCACTGTCCAAAGTGCAGTCAATGCGGACAATAGGTGACCGAGAGGTGTAACCAACGGCACCTCATACCATCAGGTCGGGTGATACGCCAGTATGGCGATGACGAATACACGCTTCCAATGTGCGTTCACCGCGATGTCGCCAAACACGGATGCGACCATCTTGATGCAGTAAACAGAACCTGGAGTCATCCGAAAAAATGACGTTTTGCCATTCGTGCACCCCGGTTCGTCGTTGAGTACACCATCGCAGGCACTCCTGTCTGTGATGCAGCTTCAAGGGGAACCGCAGCCAAGGTCTCCGAGCTGATAGTCCATGCAGCTACAAACGTCGTCAACTAATAGTGAAGATGGTTGTTGACTTGTAAACGTCCCCATCTGTTGACTCACGGATTGGGGCGTGGTGTACGATCCGTTGCAGCCATACGAATAAGATGCCTGTGATCTCGACTGCTAGTGATACAAGGCCGTTGGGATCCAGCACGGCGTTCCGTATTACCCTCCTGAACCCACCGATTCCATATTCTGCTAACAACCAACGCGAGCAGCAATGTCGCGATACGAGAAACCGCAATCGCGGTAGGCTACAATCCGACTTTTATCAAAAGTCGGAAACGTGATGGTACGCATTTCTCCTCCTTACACGAGGCATCATAACAACGTTTCACCAGGCAACGCCGGTCAACTGCTGTTTGTGTATGAGAAATCGGTTGGAAACTTTCCTCATGTCAGCACGTTGTAGGTGTCGCCACAGGTGCTAACCTTGTGTGAATGCTCCGAAAAGCTAATCATTTGCATATCACATCTTCTGCCTGTCGATTAAATTGCGCGTCTATAGCACGTCATCTTCTTGGTGTAGCAATTTTAATGGCGAGTAGTGTATATAACTCCAAATCAAAGTTACCAAATGCGTCTTGTTGTGGGCACTCCGCTAAGCTTGCGTACGTTTTTGTACGTCATGTCCTTGCGCGTGATCGTTTTATTGTCTTCGTAGCCGGCGCCTCCGCCGTTACGGTCACGTTCCGCCGCGCTCAACTGCCTTTAATTCGTCGCAGCCGCCGCCTCCGCCGCCGCTGCCGCCCCTGCTCCGCCGCCACAGTCTACTCGCCGCCGCCGCCGCCGCCGCCGCCGCTGCCTCCGTCTTCACTGGCGCCGCTGTCCTCCTCTGCTGTCTTCACATCGCGCCAGACTCTCCGCCGCTGGTAATTATCGTCGACCTACTGTTCCCTGTTTCCTTTGACGCATGACAGACACTCCGTGATTTGCACCACCTCCTCCTCTGCTCCCACTATCACCATGCGGAGCATTCCATCTGGCCCACCGCCGTGTGTCCAACCTCCCCTTCCAACAGTGTCGCCACTATTTGCAGTAGCTTCTTTTGCCTACCCTGCCCTTCCGACGTCTTCTAACGCATCCTTTGCTTATCCCCTACTTCCAACTGTTCCCACACAAATCACACCTCCTGCAACTCCTGCCAAAATAGCTCGCCGAAATACTGTCGCAGTGCGCGAAACCACATTATCATCGACACGTGACCGAACATACCCTACATCTGCACGGATACTCTACAAATCACATTTAAGTACCTGGCAGAGGATTAATCGAACCACATTCTCAGTAATTCTCTATTATTCCAGTCTCGTATTGCGCGGGAAGAAAACCAACACTTATATTTTTCGTGCGAGATCTGATGCCCTTAATTTATTATGATGATCGTTTCTCACTATGTAGGGCGGAGTTAACAAAATATTTCCACATTCGGAGTAAAAAATTTGTGATACAAATTTCGTGAGAAGATTCTGCCCCAACGAAAAACGCTTGTATTTTAATGATATCCAACACGAATCCTATATCGTTTCAGTGACACACCCTCTCCCTTATTTCGCTATAGTACGAAACGTGCTCCCTTTCTTTGAACTTTCTCGATGTTCTCCATCAAACCTATCTGGTAAGAATCCCATATCGCACAGCCGTGTTCTAAAAGAGGACATACAAGCATAGTGCAGATAGTCTCTTTAGTAGAGCTGTTACATATTCTAAGTGTCTTGCCAATAAACGTAGTCTTTGTTTAGCTTTCCCCACAACATTTCCTATGTATTCCTTCCAATTTAAGTTGTTCCTAATTCTAAGCCCTAGGTATTTAGCTGAATGTAGACTTAACTGAATTTAGATTTGACTGTTTTATCGTGTAACTGAAGTTTACCGAATTCCTTTTAACACTCTTGTGGATCACCGTACACTTTTCGTTATTTAGGAACAACTGCCAATTTTCTAACCTTACAGGTATATTTTCTAAATCGTTTTGCAATTTGTTTTGATCTTATGATGACTTTAGCAAACGGTCTATAACACTACCTTGCCTGGAATCACTTCTGTTTTACTCGATCACCTTCTGTCAATTACTGCAAACTGTGACCTCTCTGACAGGAAACCACGAATCCTGTCACATAACTGAGACGATATTCCATAAGCACCCAATTTCACTACAAGTAGCTTGTGTGATACAATGCCAAAAGTCTTCTGGAAATCTAGAAATACGGAATCAATTTGAAACCTTTGTCAGTAGCACTCAACACTTCATGTGAGTTTTCTAAATTCGTGTTGATTGTGTGTCAATAGACCGTTCTCTTCGTATGATTCATAATGTTCGAACGCAATATGTGCTCCAAAATCCTGATGCATGTCGACTTTAATGTTATGGGCCTGCAATTTAATGTATTACGCCTACTATCTTTCTTGAATATTGGTGTGACCCCTCGAGCTTTAAAGTCTTTGGGTACGGATCTTTCGTCGATCGAACGCTTGTATATGGTAGTTGAGTATGGAGCTATTGCATCAGCATATACTGAAAGGAATCTAATAGGTGAACAGACTGGACCGGAAGACTTGCTATTGTCAAGTGATTTAAGTTGTTTCACTACTCAGAGGATACCTACTTCTAAATTACTCATGTTGGCAGCTGTTCTTGATTAGAATGCTGGAATATTTACATCGTCTTCGTTTGCGAAGAAATTTAGAAAGGCCGTGTTTGGTAAATCTGCTTTGGCAGCACTGTCGTTTATAGTATTTCCTTTTCTGTCACGCAGAGAAGAAATTGATTGTGTCTTGTCGCTAGCATAATTCACATACAATCCGAATCTCTTCGGATTTTCAGTCAGGTTTCCAGACAAAGTTTTGTTGTGGAAACTATTATAAGCATCTCGCATTGAAGTCCGGACTGAATTAGAACTCCTCTAAAAAGATCGCCGATCTTGGAGACATTGTGTCCGTTTAAATTTGGCATATTTTTTTTCGTTGTTTCTGCAACAGTCTTCTGACGCGTTTTGTGTACCAAGGAGGATAAGCCCCGTACTTTGTTAACTTATTTGGTATAAAGCTCTCAGTCGATGCCGATACTACACTCCTGGAAATTGAAATAAGAACACCGTGAATTCATTGTCCCAGGAAGGGGAAACTTTATTGACACATTCCTGGGGACAGATACATCACATGATCACACTGACAGAACCACAGGCACATAGACACAGGCAACAGAGCATGCACAATGTCGGCACTAGTACAGTGTATATCCACCTTTCACAGCAATGCACGCTGCTATTCTCCCATGGAGACGATCGTAGAGATGCTGGATGTAGTCCTGTGGAACGGCTTGCCATGCCATTTCCACCTGACGCCTCAGTTGGACCAGCGTTCGTGCTGGACGTGCAGACCGCGTGAGACGACGCTTCATCCAGTCCCAAACATGCTCAATGGGGGACAGATCCCTAGATCTTGCTGGCCAGCGTAGTTGACTTACACCTTCTAGAGCACGTTGGGTGGCACGGGATACATGCGGACGGGCATTGTCCTGTTGGAACAGCAAGTTCCCTTGCCGGTCTAGGAATGGTAGAACGATGGGTTCGATGACGGTTTGGATGTACCGTGCACTATTTAGTGTCCCCTCGACGATCGCCAGAGGTGTACGGCCAGTGTAGGAGATCGCTCCCCACACCATGATGCCGGGTGTTGGCCCTGTGTGCCTCAGTCGCATGCAGTCCTGATTGTGGCGCTCACCTGCACGGCGCCAAACACGCATACGACCATCATTGGCACCAAGGCAGAAGCGACTCTCATCGCTGAAGACGACACGTCTCCATTCGTCCCTCCATTCACGCCTGTCGCGACACCACTGGAGGCGGGCTGCACGATGTTGGGGCGTGAGCGGAAGACGGCCTAACGGTGTGCGGGACCGTAGCCCAGCTTCATGGAGACGGTTGCGAATGGTCCTCGCCGATACCCCAGGAGCAACAGTGTCCCTAATTTGCTGGGAAGTGGCGGTGCGGTCCCCTACGCCACTGCGTAGGATCCTACGGTCTTGGCGTGCATCCGTGCGTCGCTGCGGTCCGGGCCCAGGTCGACGGGCACGTGCACCTTCCGCCGACCACTGGCGACAACATCGATGTACTGTGGAGACCTCACGCCCCACGTGTTGAGCAATTCGGCGGTACGTCCACCCGGCCTCCCGCATGCCCACTATACGCCCTCGCTCAAAGTCCGTCAACTGCACATACGGTTCACGTCCACGCTGTCGCGGCATGCTACCAGTGTTAAAGACTGCGATGGAGCTCCGTATGCCACGGCAAACTGGCTGACACTGACGGCGGCGGTGCACAAATGCTGCGCAGCTAGCGCCATTCGACGGCCAACACCGCGGTTCCAGGTGTGTCCGCTGTGCCGTGCGTGTGATCATTGCTTGTACAGCCCTCTCGCAGTGTCCGGAGCAAGTATGGTGGGTCTGACACACCGGTGTCAATGTGTTCTTTTTTCCGTTTCCAGGAGTGTATTTCTTTGAATTCAAGCCACATCTGGTCTACACTTACATTGTTAATTTGGAAGGCGTCAAGTGAATTTTTATACGATTTTGTGAGTAGGTATATTTTTCGTTTATTTTTGAAGGATGTGGGTGTTACAATATTTAATCTCGCTACGACAACCCTGTGTTGTTCACTAATCCCTGTATCCATTATGATTCTTATTATTAGCTTAGGATTACTTGTTGGTAAGAAGTCATGTGTGTTTGCACAACCGTTTACTATTCGCGTCGGCTCATGAAATAACTGTTTTTCAGAGAATGAATTTAGTACAATTTCGGATTTAAACATGCATTTTCGCAAACATATTGAGGGTAAATTAAATTCACTATCAACTATAATTGTATAAAATTGTGTGAGTCAGGTACTTGGTTGAGATTAAACTCGAGTTTTCTCTGAACCTTTCAGCAACTGTATCATCTGAATTAGGACATCGGTAAAAGGATCCAATTATTATTTTATTCCGGTTATTAATAATGACCTCTGCCCATACCATCTCACAGGAACTATCTACTTCAATTTTGGGACAAGATAAACTACTTTTAACAGCAACAAACACGACATAGCCAACTGTGTCCTTTCGGAACACAATTAGATTTTCCGCAAAAATTTCGGCTGAGCTTATCTCTGGCTTCAGCCAGTTTTCAGCAACCATAACGGTTTGAATATGAGTGCTTTGTATTAGTGGTTGTAACTCTGGTACTTTCCTAGCACAGTACGACAATTTACAACTGTTATACCGATGGTTCCTGTATCTACATTCTTCCTGTGTTCGGCCTGCACCATTTGAGTCTGAAGCCCTTTGTGTGTTTTCCTGAAATCCTCAAACCTAAGAAAACCACCCACTCCACGCCACACAGCTCCTGTTGCGCTCATAGCCGCCTCCTGCCCGTAGTGGATTGCTGGTCTATTCAGTGGAACCCGAATCCCAATCACTCCATGGCGCAAGACTAGGAATATGTAGCCTACAAGGTCGCAGAACCGTCTGAGCCTCTGATCAGACCCTCCACTCGGCTCTTCACCAGAGGTCCACGAGCTTCCCTCTTGAGGATTCTTTCCCAGCTCATCACATTCCAGTCTTTCCTCACTCATTTTTAACACCTCCAAACCGTCTACTTCATCCACAAACTCGACTCCAATAATCCTATCGTTTCCTCTCTACTTTCCAATCCTCATATGCAGCTACATCTTTACTAACACATTCCTCCAATCCTCCACTTACACGCCCTCCATATGCTCTCCCAAGGAAACTTTAACCATTTCCTCCTCTCAGATCGTGTATTCTGTTCCGACATTTACCCATCCTACCAGATATATGTCCACCTCACCCAGTCCATCTTATTAGGGATTCCTCCGCCTCCCCTCTCCACATAACCTTACCTCCTCTTTTTCCCTTCTACCGTTCTTTCCCCACCTCATTTACCCAACAACTGTTAGTGTCACCGGCTCCCACCTCTACTTCACCCCTCTTCTGTCCAACAGCCATCCTATCACTGCAGTGCACCAGTCCTTCATCGTTATACCACCACATTCCTATTCTATTCACTGGCCAACCTTTCCCCATTCAACAACTGAATTCCTATCCCGTGGCATGGTCTTCCAATTTCTACTGATAGAAAAGTGCTTCTTTTACAAGTTAGCGATTCGGCAACATGTTTTAAACGTGGGATTCCTGTATTTGATTTTCATCTTACCTATATTATTACTGTTTTTTAAAAACCAGTGCAAAAGTCATCCTTTGTGTATCTCAAAACTTCCATTTTATTTTCTCCCATTTAAAGGGTTTTAAAGCCAGTGTACGCATCTCCGTTACCTGTTTCTTGTTTTTTCATCTACTTTACTATTTTATAGTCCATTGACTGAACAGTGGGTCGCCTGTACCACGGACAGCCCATTTCTCTGCTGATATGGGACGCGGGGGATGTAATAACAATAAAGGAAAAAAATAGCAATTTGACTGATGAGCCAGTTATTAAAGGAACTTTTGAAAGTCGCTAATGTAGAAATAGTTGTAGAGCAGAGCGAGGAGCATTCAGTGCTGGGGATGTTTCAATCAAAATTAGCAGAACTGTGTGGGGCTGGCAGGGTCCTTCCTTCCCTCCCCTCCCCATCTTGACCTTGGCATCTGCGGTTCCCAATATGACCTTGGAAATAAGGAAGTGCTGCTGCTGCTGCTGCTGCTGCCAGTGAAATATGACATGCGCTATAGTGTCAACAGTAATACGACACCACTTTGATGCTTATGTCAGCAATTTTCTGCCTAGTATGCCTACTGCGACGCCACTATAACGTACCCTACAGTTTGCACTCATATCCTGATCACACTCTTAATAACAACTCCCAGCAATAACTTAATCATTACACAGTAAATTTGTGACAATGTAGCTGGCAGTTACACTCACCACAGGCCAATCAGTCGTTGTAATTTTCTTAAATTTTACTACCAGTCTTGGATCCTTAGTTGTTCCATTCGAAGTCATATCAATGGCTGTGCTTGGCCGTCGTCCATCTTTCCTGAAAAATAATTGAGGAACTTTATTTGCATTTTTGAAAGTTTAAGTTATGAAAAGTGCATAATACACAGTAATGTAATTGGTAATTGTTGTACGACCCTGTATGGTATCCATAATAAGCCTGAATGCCATTCCACCGAGTGTGATGTCCATAATAGGCAATCAGTGAGTCACTGTGCATGACAAGAATTATTTTTTTTTGAAATCTGAGAAGACGTCTTACGCTGATGACTAGTAGTACAATGTGGTCAAAACTTGTTACATTTTTCACTAAACTATATATCAGCTGCGACAGAACCATAAAATTAAATTTGTATATCGAAACCGAATAAACTCTTGCGAAAGGATTTTGCAGTTTTTTCTGATAATAACGAGGTTATTGAAGGCAGCAGGAGGCAGATCTCGTAGTACGGCAGTATAATGCCACTGGAGAGTAAGAACTGATTCCTCCTCGTACACACAACGCGGGCCGTTTTAGGGCAGAGTGCTGTGGGTGTATGGTAGTGGGTAACCTGACACTTCTCAATTTGAAGGTATACGTTGCTAGGATACGTCAAACGTTTCCATCGGTAAAAATGAGGTATAACGATACCTGCTGCTGAAAGACAGTGCTCTGGTAGCTAGAACCAAAGCAGTATACTCTCTGGGTAGCTCAAGACAATTTCTTGTACCACCAGAAGTAAGATACACCACATGTGGCAGAAATCGCTTGTGCATCCGATATTTCGAAGTAAGCCCGCTCTAGTTAGCTGATAAATACTTAGTACTCGTCATGACAAATATGTCGCACTGAGATAGTGAGGTCTTATCTGAAGCGATGTTCGTTTGTCTCCACTAATAGATTTTTGGCTACCAAGACACGGGGTCAAATTATGTAGCTTGAGAACTAATTCTTTTACTCGAAGCAAAGTATTTGATACAGTGACTGTGGGTGAGAAGTTAAAACTATGTTGCACACAGGAATCTGAACTCGGGCCCCTGTCTGCAGCAAAGAATTTTGATATATGAGCGTGTTACTTGGACAACTCCAGGCTTTAACTTTTCACGAACTCCTCGCATTTCCAACCAAATTCTTAGTTTCTTATATTCGCACATGTCAAGAGGATGTAATGTTTAATCAAAATCTGAACAAAAGCATTGACAGGCATAATCAAAATGAGCCGTACTAAAGCGCGATATAACTTCAGTCTGACAATCTGTTCTGCTCTCTAATTGAGTCCCACTACAAAAAATAGTATTTCTTCGCAGATTCGCACTTCTCATCAACGCATTTGATGTGCCAAATGTATCGCAGCAGGGAAAAGACTAATACATTTGAACGCAATACGGGTAAGGCCATCTGGGCCAGACCTCCTTTCTGCGTAACAGTACGAATATACTCCATACATTACAGGCCACCGTTGAAGGGTATACTCCGTCTTGGGGTAAAACTAGCACCACCAATATGAAATGTTCTAGCAAACTAACTGAGGTGATTTGAACAGTAAATAGTCGTGCCACGTAGCAGTAAATCATTTCCCAATTCAGTGCTGCACAAGAACTAATGAACAGGCACACTATCGGGAATGAACTATATACTACGCTGGGTGAAATCAGGGTGCTTTGCTTTCATTATCACCATCGTTATTACTGTAATCATCCACTAAAAATATTAGGCGAGTTTCTTTTCTGTGATTACTCAGACTGCTCATTCGGATAACTTCATTGTCTTCCCCTACCTGAAGTCGATATAGGAAAACACTATGTAATAGCCTCTTCTCTGGGACTGGACTTCGTGTATTCTTTATCTTCCATTCTGTTGTTTTCTTGCGTCTACGCTTTTCATATTTTCCCCCAAGGCTACAGCAACCACGGAACATAACAGATATGAGGCATTTATGCCTGAATTGTCATTTTAGCGAACAGTCTCAGATTTGTTTTATACAAAAGAGCCTGGTCATAAGAAAAAAGATGGAATAGGGATTTATTTTATTTTTCCATGCACTTTTCCAAACTTTGCAAAGCCCATTTAGATTATTCCACTTCGTTAAATGTTTTTCTGCTTCCATATGGTGTGTAAACTGTGGGCTGCTGAAAGGTGTGTATACAGTACGTGTGGCACACTATTACTATTTTAGTAAATATAAGTTTCTCCGAGTCAACACTCTATTTTGTAGACGACAACTTGTTAATGTGACTGTGTGGACTTCCCTGGCGTTTTAACGTAAGTTATTCTTGTTTGGTCTGCAGTCAGTTCATTCATTCATCTAGACACAATATTTTAGTGGCCCATTTGGCGCCATCGTCAGGTGAGAAAGCTTGTGGATAATTTCACGGAATAATGCATACCAAGTTTTTTTTCTTTATTGTTTTTTTTCACCACTCTTGCCCCATATTTGTTGGTTTGGGCTGTCAGCGGTACAATATCGCTATCTTCAGCCAAATTCTCTTAAATTATAAATGCATTACAACATGATTTATGGATGAAAATTCAAAATCTTTTGAAAATCTACATGAAGATCATTGTATGACGTTATTTACGTAAAATAAAATGCTGTTATTCTTAGTTTAGAATTGAAATCAAAAAGTATAATAGGTGAAGATAAAACCAAAAAACTCTTAAACACCGTCAAAAGGACGACGACATTAATTAAAAATCAGCGCTGAACTTACACAGAAAAGGGTGAAGTATCTGCACAGGGGAAAATAATGTTATCATGAGAGGAAAGAATGGGTATTCTTTAGGGTGCAAATACGTGGGCCGTTGGAATGTTTCTATGGAAAAGAAAGTAGGTGGTAGGGTGGGTAGTGGAAGACGTAAAAGGAAGAGGAGTTTGATATGTGCTCAGGCTCTTGGCATCAGGAGGTTAAGAGATGGGGAGAGATGAGGAGGAAAGAGGGCGGTGGAGCCCTCATGTGGAGTGGTATACGTGGAAAGAGCTTATAGTCAATAGGACGGACAATTATCGAAGTGGCTTTCATTGTCTGGGAGAGGGAGCTGGTTGAAAATGCAATGCTATGGGATATGGAGTCTGTGTAGGTGCAGGGATGGCGGGACGTGTTTTTGAAGGCGCGGCAGCATCCTAGGATTATGTGCAGAGGGACAGCAATGGAGTTAATGAAAACTAGTTAGCAAATAGTGGAGGTGTTCGATATGGCGGAGGTGTGTGGGAAGTTTGATGAGATGGTAGTGGATCCACGTACGGGAGGGTAAACGGATGCAGACATCAAGGTAGAGTGCATGTTTAAGAATTTTCGGCGACTGATGAAGCTTGGGAGGGGCAGATATACATGTGACATTTGCGTGGATAGGAGAGGGCGCGTAGGATCAAGTTTTGTGGCTATGGAGGATACCGGAAAGGTGTAATTAACAGCTTCTGACTATTAGTAATTTTAGTCTATCGTGGACTTTCTGTTGGATCCAGATAAGGGAGGGCAAATGGATACGGATAGCAAGGTGGATTGTAACAAAGCTTACTACGGGCAGGTACACATGTGATTATTGTATGGGAGAGGATTGGTCGGATGAAGGTTTTGTGGGTGTGGAGGTTAATGAGAGGTACAATCCACAGCTTCTGACAGTAGTTTTAGTCTAATGTGGGCTTTCTGTTGGATGGTTAATAGGATTATACCGTGAAAGGCGGCCATTTTATACGCCGTCTAAGTGGAACAGTGCGTGAACTAGAAATCGTCACTGTTGCCCCCTAACACAAGTGAACGTACCGCGCCTAAGTGGTGAAAGCCGGCAAAAGGACGAATCGTTGTCTAGTACCACTGACGCCACAATCTACCGGTCGCATAAAAGTCCATATTTTTTAATGCAACAAGAAACAGGATTCCAAATTTTACTTAAAGGACAATCCTTGCCTCTGTTTATAGTGTTGTCTGACAGTCTACTTCCGATTGGATACCCAATAGCGAGACCCAAAGGCAAACGGATACCTTCAAAGTTAGGAAGGATATTAAAAAGCGTTTTTCGTCCACAAGCCAAGGTTAGAGCGCTCCTTGGCTCGTTAAAAGATGGTCGAGGAATGAGGAAATACGGCATTCACAAAATACCTTGCCATTGTGACGAAACGTACTCGTATGTTGGCCAAATAATGCGCACCGCACGTACTACCTGAGGAATCTGCAGTGACCAAGCACTGTCTAATCAGGGGGCACAGAATGGCATTTTGTGGGACGCAATCTCATCTGCATCTCACTATTGTGTTTGTATATTAAAAGAATCAAATAAAATTAGACTAACAGACAACATTACCTATAGAGACAAGCAATCCTGTTGGCAGAACGTCCGCAACTCAGCATTATAGGAGAGGTTGAAAATAACGCTTCAGTTGTAAATTACTTTATTTTCACACGACCGGTTTCGGACTGTTATAAGCCCATCCCCAGGTGTCGTACTGAAAATAGCAAACGACGGGAGATAATATTCACACGCCGCAACACACATAAGAAACAAGAAACAATGTTTTCCTAAGAAGTTTTAAAACTTAAAAAAAAATTCAAAACAGCGAGTTTGTCTAGGTGCCGTGAAACCTATGTCAATGCGCAGGTGGCACCAAACAGAACTACGGGCGACTGCCTGGGTAGGGAATATACAAAAATGATATCACGACAGTCTCCGAGCCGGCGGGTGTGGCCGTGCGGTTCTAGGCGCTTCAGTCTGGAACCGTGTGGCCGCTACCGTCGCAGGTTCGAATCTGCCTCGGGCATGGACGTGTGATGTCCTTAGGTTAGTTAGGTTTAAGTAGTTCTAAGTTCTAGGGGACTGATGACCACGGATGTTGAGTCCCATAGCGCTCTGAGCCATTTTTTGAACAGTCCCCGAGCGCCGCGTGTCCCAGGCGCAGTGTGCTGCCTATGAGCGCAGAACAGGGAGTAGCGGATGCGAACGACGAGGCAATTAGGTAAACAAGAGTGGCAAAAGTGCTGCCGTCTGTTGACGGGGCTACTAGCCCTGCCATTCACAATTTCAATTTAGTGGTTTACGTTTAAGATGAAGACAAAACAAAATGGGGCCCTTAGGAACATGGCTGCCAAGGGGGGGGGGGGGGGGGGGGAGGGAAAGGAAGTCAGTTTGCACTCTGTGTGCATTCTGGGGGGAGTCATTCCGGATGTGGAAAGGGTGCTTCCGGATGCAGGGTGCAGAGTGCAGCCAACTGTAGGTGGTGGCTCATGTCGGTACCAATGACGTGAGTCGCTTTGGATCGGAGCAGATTCTGTCTGATTTCGGGCGGCTAGCGGAAATGGCAAAGACTGCCAGCCTTGCTTCCGATATTAAGACGGAGCTCACCATCTGCAGCATCGTCGATAGAACCGACTGTGGTCCTTTGGTGCAGAGCCGAGTGGAGGGTCTGACTCAGAAACTCAGAGGGTTCTGTGACCGTGTAGGCTGCCGATTCTTTGACTTGTGCCATCGGGTAGTGGGTTTCCGGGTTCCGCTTAATAGGCCAGGAGTCCACTACACACAAGAGGTGGCTACACGGATAGCGGGGGCTGTGTGGAAGGGACTGGGAGGTTTTTTTAGGCTAGAGGGTCTCAGGGAACCACAGAAAGGGCGTCCGTCAGAAAGTGGGTGGGTAAAACACAGCAAGGCAATTGTAGAAACGATTGGTACTGTAGTTGTAAATTGTCGTAGCTGTGTTGGGAAAGAACCAGAGCTCCAAGCCCTAATACAAAGCACTGAAGCTCAGTACAGAGAGCTGGCTAAAGCCGGAAATAAGTTCAGCCGAAATTTTTTCAAACGATCTAACAGTGTTAAGAAAGGATAGATTAAATACACTAGGTGGTGGAGTATTTATTGCTGTCAGAGATAGTTTGTTTTGTAGCAAAATAGAAGTAGATAGTTCATGTGAAATAGTATGGCTAGAGGTTATACCTGACAATCGGATTAAACTATTAATTGGATCGTTTTACCGACCTCCCGACTCAGAAGACATAGTTGCTGAACAGGTCATAGAAAACTTGAGTCTCATTTCAAATAAGTACCGCGCTCATACAATTACAGACGGTGGTGACTTCAATCTACCCTCGATATGCTGGAAAAATTATATGTTTAAAGCCGGCGGCAGGCATAAAACATCATTCGAAATTGTACTGAATGCTTTCTCAGAAAATTATTTTGAACAATTAGTTCCTGAGGCTACTCGAAGCGTAAATAGTTGCGAAAGCATACTTGACCTTTTACCAACAAATAATCCTGGACCAATAGTGAGCCTTGTGACTAATACAGGGATTAGCGACCACAAGGCAGTTGTTGCTAGGCTGAATACCGTAACACCTACAACCATCAAAAAGAAACACAAAGTATATCTATTTAAAAGAGCTGATAAAAATGCTCCTAACGCCTTTTTAAGAGACAGTCTTCACACCTTCCAATCGGATCATGTTAGTGTAGAAAAATTGTGGAATGTTTTTAAAGAGATAATATCAACAGCAATTGAGAGATTTATACAATATAAATTAATAAGTGATGGTACTGATCCCCCATGGTACACAAAATGGGTCAGATCGTTGTTGCAGAAGCTACGAAAAAAAGCATGCCAATCTTAAAAGAACGCAAAATCCCGAAGATTGGCAAAGTTTTACAGAAGTTCGAAATATGGCGCGTACTTCAATATGAAATGCTTTTAATAACTTCAGCAACGAAATTCTGTCTCGAAATCTGGCACAAAACCCAAAGAGATTCTGGTCATACAAAAAACACACCAGTGGCAAGACACAATCAATACCTTTACTACGCGATAACAACGGTGAAGTCACTTACGAGAGTGCCACTAAAGCATAGTTATTAAACACGGTGTTCCGAAATTCCTTCACCAAAGAAGACGAAGTAAATATTCCCGAATTCCAATCAAGAACAACAGCCAAGATGAGAAACATAGAAGTAGATATCCTCGGTGTAACGAAGCAGCTAAAATCACTTAATAAAGGCAAGGCCTCCGGTCCAGATTGTATACCAGTCAGGTTCCTCTCAGAGTATGCTGATAAAACAGCTCCATATTTAGCAATTATATATAGCCACTCCCTGACAGAAAGATCCGTACCTAAAGATTGGCAAATTGCTCAAGTCACACCAATACCCAAAAAGGGAAGTAGGAGTAATCTGCTGAATTACAGGCCTATGTCACTAACGTCGATTTGCAGTAGGGTTTTAGAACATATACTGTATTCGAACATTATGAAGTACCTCGAAGAAAACGATTTATTCACATATAATCAGCACGGATTCAGAAAATATCGTTCTTGTGAAGCACCACTAGCTCTTTATACTCATGAAGTAATAAGTGCTATCGACAGGGGATGTCAAATTGGTTCCATATTTTTAGATTTCCAGAAGGCTTTCGACACCGTTCCTCACAAGCGTCTTCTAATTAAACAGCGTTCTTACAGAGTCTCGTCTCAGTTGTGCGACTGGATGCGTGATTTCCTGTCAGAAAGTTCACAGTTCACAGTTCGTAGTAATAGACGGGAAGTCATCAGAAAACAGAAGTAATATTCGGCGTTCCACAGGGAAGTGTTATAGGCCCTCTGTTGTTCCTGATCTATATTAACGATATAGGAGACAATCTGAGTAGCCGTCTTAGATTGTTTGCAGATGATGCTGTCATTTACCGTCTTGTTAAGTCATCAGATGATCAAAACGACTTGCAAAATGACTTAGATAAGATATCTGTATGGTGCGAAAAGTATCGATTGACCCTGAATAAAGCAAATCACACAAATCTGAGGGTTGTAAATTCAACTAAATACTTAGGGATTACAATTATAAATAACCTAAATTGGAACGATCACTTAGATAATATTGTGGGTAGAGCAAACCAAAGGCTGCGATTCATTGGCAGAACGCTTAGAAGGTGCAAGAGGTCTACCAAAGAGACTGCTTACACTACGTTTGTCCACCCTATCCTGGTGTACTGCTGTGCGGTGTGGGATCCGCATCAGGTGGGACTGACGCCGGATGACATCGAAAAAGTACAAAGAAGGGCAGCTCGTTTAGTATTATCGCGAAATAGGGGAGATAGTGTCACAGACATGATACGTGAATTAGGGTGGCAATCATTAAAACAGAGGCGTTTTTCGTTGCGACGGGATCTTCTCATGAAATGTCAATCACCAGTTTTCTCCTTCCATTGTGAAAACATTCTGTAGGCACCGACCTACATGCGAAGAAATGATCACGATAAAATAAGAGAAATCGGGGTCCGCACGGAAAAATTTAAGTACTCCTTTTTCCCGCGTGCCGTTCGAGAGTGGAACGGTAAATAGACAGAATGAAGGTGGTTCATTGAATCCTCTGCCAGGCACTTGATTGTGAATAGCAGAGTAATCACGTAGATGTAGATGAGAAGGTGGCTGATCATAGGCAGACTACTAAAGGTACTAAGATTAATAGTATCAAGAGTTTTGGACAAACCTCTCCCAAGACCACATTACCCAATCAGGACTCGAAGAGGGAATGATGCGCTCTTTGCCACCAGGCGCCCGAAGAAAAGAGCAACAAGTATTGCACCTTTTACAATCGTCAAGTTTGCCAAAGTGTGGTGTGTGAAGATTGTTTAGAAGAGAACCTGGGTGAATATTCAACACAAATGAAGAACAGTGTACCAGATCATATATAAAGTTCATTATATGTTGCTAATTTTTCATGCCATATGTGTTCACCTTACAGAAATCTGTTACTCTATCGTATTATTTCTAAGACAATAAAGTAGTTTGAATTTTTGTTTTTCATTTCACATCACTTTCATCAAGTGTTACATTAACTTGTTTCACTTTTATGATTTACTCTGACTTTTTTTCATCTTATTTTTTATTTTCTAATATAAGCAAATATGAAATATATAATAAATATTTGTGACTAAAATAAAATAAATTAATTTCACCGCTAAGCCAAATCGTTATCATTTTAGAACGCACAACATAATTTATGATACAAAGCACTTATGGATTTTAATCTGGGAAATGACAAAACCTAGAAATAATAGCGGCACTGCTGCAGATAAAATGCATTTCATTATTTACAGCAGTACAACCCAGTACGCGCCGTTAAGCTAAGAGCACACCACGCCCCTATCAAGATATTCCACTTGAGGGGACTGCCGCGCTGCTCAGAGAGCCTTATCTGGTCCACTGCCGTTATCTGTGGTAAAGTCCCCGCAAAGTCGCAACTCCGTCTGAGGGTTAAGGGCTAGACACGGACAGTGTTGTTCTTCTCACAGAGCTATACATTCTGAGATAGTACTTCTCACTGAACAAATTAAAAAGGACTACATAGTTCATTTTTCGTGTTAAAATACTACCAACAAACTTTTAAACTAATAAATTAGAAGCAAGATTTTACTACCTACAAAACTGTGTGACCATTAGGAACAAACCCAGTGTGCATATTTATAAGAACTTTTTTTCTACATGGAATGTTTTAGCTAGGGATGGGCTGACCACATTCAGTTGTAACCCTAGCCTTTGCTTGGAAACTTGTGCAATGAGAACCACTAAAAATTAAATTTTTCTTATAGTCACCAAGAGCATTTGCCTGCTTTTTCTTATCTGATAGGGCCTAGAAAAAGAAATAAAATGTATTCTTAGTTAGTTAAAAAAATTCTTAAGATGAGGAAGAAATATTTAGCTACAGGATAAATAAAACTATGTAGCGAGTGCTAGCAAGTGTCAGAACTGGAGCCTGTACTGCACTACAGTGAACTAACGGAGTGGCTTCAGTCTTCTGATCCGACACAGTTCGGAACTGGAACCTGAACTGAACTAAATGAACTAACAGAACAGTTTCAATTTTACAATCCTTCACAGTTCACACAGTTCGAAGCTGGGCCAGAACGGAACTAAGTGAACTAACGGAAATGTTTGGTCTTTCAATAAGATTCAGTTCATACATTTCACCGTCAAGAGTTCAGCACTACAGTCACTTAGGTCCTGGGAGGTAGGATGTACTTAGTATAAAAACAGGGGAGATTCGTGCATCTGCATTCTCAGTTCCAGAACGTATGAAAATTAGCAGTAAAATAAAGATAGTTCACTGAAAGAATGGCTTCTTCAAACAGTTACTTTCCTAGAGTAGTTCATTTGAACTAATTCATTTATGAACTACACATCACTACTTAAAATGATAAGTTATTTACAATATTTGGGTACTGAAAAAATAATCATAATATTTAAAAATGTTACAGCAGCGATTAATTTCATGAATGTTTTAATGTCATGCACCAATGTAGGTCTGTAAATGTTACCTTTAACTGTAAATAACCTTTGTTTTACAGAACAAAATACTCCAAATAACATAAAGTTTACTGGTTACCAGTTTCGACCACTGTTCTGATCATGAGACAGCTTATCGATGAAGAGAGTAACTTGAATATACTTAGAGAAATGTAAACAATAAGTACAAAAAAATAAACACAGAACATCTACAAAAACGTAGAAGAAAGACAGCTATGTCCATAGGAGTCTGCCAAAACTGGAGAGGAGCAGCCCGCCCGCCCTCCCCCTCCTCCCTCTAGTATACACATGACCAGTGTTGCATGACATGCAGTTTAAATTGCTTAAATAGGGAAAGCTCCTCCTACCGTCTCCAGCATTACATCATGTGCCAGCCAGTGACCGTAAAACACTTTAAATCAAGTCTAAATACAATTATGTGTGTACAATATTTACGTCCAGATCATAGGGGTAGCTAGTAACATTTTCTATGTGTTCCTTCCAATTTAAGTTGTTCGTAACCGTTATACCTAGAAATTCAGTTGAATTTACGGCCTTTAGATTTGACCGATTTATCGTGTAACCGAAGTTTAACGAATTCCTTTTAGCACTCTTATGGATCACCTCACACTTTTCGTTATTTAGGGTCAATTGCCAATTTTCGCAATATTCAGATATCTTTTCTAAATCGTTTTGCAATTTGTTTTGATCTTCTGATGACTTTGCTAGAAGGTAAACGACAGCATCACCTGCAAACAATCTAAGACGGCTGCGCAGTTGTCCCCCAAATCGTTTATATAAATAAAGAACAGCAAAGGGCCTATAACGTTACATTGGGGAACGCCAGAAATCACTTCTGTTTTACTCGATGACTTTCCGTCAATTACAACGAACTGTTACCTCTCTCACAGGAAGTCACAAATCCAGTCACATAACTGAGGCGATATTCCCTAAGCACGCAATTTCACTACGAGCCGCTTGTGTGGTACAGTGTCAAAAGCCTTCCGGAAATCGAGAACTACGGAATCAATCTGAAATCCCTTGCCAATAGCACTCAACACTTCAGGCGAATAAAAAGCCTGTTGTGTTTCACAAGAACGATGTTTTCTAAACTCATGCTGACTTTGTCGTCAATAGACCGTTTTCTTCAAGGTAATTCATAATGTTCGAACACAATATATGTTCCAGAATCCTGGTGCATATCGACGTTAATAATATGGACCTGTAATTAGGTGACTACTCCTACTACCTTTCTTGAATACTGGTGTCCTGTGCAACTTTCCAGTCTCAGGGTATGGATCTTTCGTCGAGCGAACTGTTGTACACGACTGTTAAATGTGAAGCTAATGCATCAGCATACTCCGAAAGGAACCTAATTGGTATACAGTCTGGACCAGAAGACTTGCTTTTATTAAGTGATTTAAGTTACTTCACTACTCCGAGGATATTTACTTTTCCGTTATTCATGTTGGCTGCTGTTCTCGATTCTAATTCTGGAATATTTATCTCGTCTTCTTTTATGAAGGCATTTTGGAAGGCTGTGTTTAGTAACTCAGCTTTGGCACCACTGCCGTCGATAGTATCTCCATTGCTATGGCGCAGAGAATGCATTAATTGTTTCTTGCCGCTAACATACCTTACATACGACCGGAAACTCTTTGGATTTTCTGCCAGGTTTCGAGCCAAAGTTTCGTTGTGGAAACCGTTGCAAGCATATCGCTAAATTTCGAGCTTCTGTAAAAGAATGCCAGTCTTGGGAATTTTGGGTCTGTTTAAAATTTGCATGTTTGTTTCGTTGTTTCTGTAACAGTGCTCTGAGCCGTTTTGTATACCAAGGAGAATCAGCTTCGTACTTTGTTAATTTATTTGGTATAAATATTTCAGTTGCTACCGATACTATTTCTTCGAATTCAAGCCACATCTGGCTGCACTTATATTATTAATTTGGAAGGAACGGAGATAGTCTCTCAGGAAGGCGCCAAGTGATTTTTTATCGGCTTTTTTTTGAATAGATATATTTTTCGTTTATTTTTGGAGGATTTGGGGGTTACAATATTCAGTCTTGCTACGACAACCCTGTGTTCACTAATCCCTGTATCCGTTGTGACGCTCGTTATTAACTCAGGATTATTTGTTGCTAAGAAATGAATTGTATTTTCACAACCGATTACTATTCACGTCGGCTCATGAACTATCTGCTCGGAATAATTTCCAGAGAATGCTTTTAACACAATTTCGGATGATGTTTTATGCGTACCTCCGGAATTAAACATGTATTTTCGCCAACATATCTAGGGTAATTTAAAGTCACCACCAACTATAATCAAATGAGCCGGGTACTGTTTGAAATTAAAGTTTTATTTGAAGTTTTCAGCAACTTCATCATCTGAATTGGAAAGTCGGAAGAAGGATCCAATTATTATGTTATTCCGGTTGCCAACAATGACCTCTGCCGATACTAACTCACAGGAACTATCCACTTCAATATCGCGACAAGATAAACTACTTCCAACAGAAACAAACACGCCACCGCCAACCGTGTTTATCCTATGCTTTCGGAACACAGTTAGGTTCTTCTGCTGAGCTTATCTCGGGCTGACTATGACAATCTGGGCATAAGTGCTTTCTATTAGCGCTTGGAGCTCTGGTACTTTCCGATCACAGCTACAACAATTTACAGCTGTTATACCGATAGTTCCTGTACCTAGGTTCTTCCTGTGTTCGGCCTGCAGCCTTTGTGACTGAAGCCCTTCTTTTGTTTTCCTGAGACCCTCTAACCTAAAACCCACCCATTCCACGCCACACCGCCCCTGATACCCGTGTAGCCGCCTCCTGCGTATAGTAGACACCTGGCCTATTCGGCGGAACCCGAAACGCAACCACCCTTTGGTGCAAGTAGAAGAATGTGTAGCCTGTTACGGTCGCAGAACCGTCTGCGCCTCTGATTCAGACCCTCCTCTCGGCTCTGTACCAGAGGTCCGCAGTAGGTCCTGTCGACTATGCTGCAAATGGTCAGCTTTGCTTTCATCTTGCAAGCAAGACTGGCAGCCTTTACCACTTCTGTTAGCCACTCGAAACCAGAGAGAACATTTTCTGATCCAAAGTGACACACATCATTGGTACCGACGTGAGCAACGGCTGTAGCCGCAATCTCGGTTTATAAGATCCTCCCTGCTGCGAATTTCGATAGCTTACCTTATAACACTATCCCAATGTTCAGCAAGGCTTGGGCCCCGGAATTGAATGTAATTAAGAAGACTCTCGGCAAGAAGTACGAACTAGCGACCAGGACAGACGTAGCAAGCCCACTGCTGCTGCTGCTTCTCATCTATTATTTTCCCCTCTTTGGGGAAGTGTGAGGGGGAGTTTGTAGCCTTACGGCTTTTACTCCCCTGTGTACTTGTGTGTGTGATTATGTCTGTACTTTTTGGTGTCTGTGAAATGTGATGATTGTTCTGTGTGTGTCTGGTACTTTGGTATCTTTGGCGAGATGATTATTGTTATATGGGTAGGGACAGGATTAGGGATTGGTTATTGGGATTTTCTCTTCGACTTAATCGTCGAAGATCGTTATAGGGCGCTTGTGTTTATCGCGGGACATGTCATACCGACCTAGGGCGTGGATGAGCACGTTTCCGGATCTGGAAGAACCCTCACAGAAGGCCCTTGCCAGATCCTGGAAACGCTCTCTTAGGAGAGGGATTTCAGCCGCGGCGTGCAGGTCGCCTGTGGGGAATCCAAGGGGCAGATGCAGTGCCCTCCTGAGGGCGCGGTTCTGCCGCCTCTGGAGTTTGTCCAGGTGCTGCTTCGCCGCGTATCCCCAGACAGGGCACGCATATTCCATTACTGGCCGGATCAGGGCCAGGTACACGTTTACTGCTACTGAGCAGGGAAGGGAGCTTGTTGTGTTCAGGATAGGGTATAGGATGGACATTCTGGCGCAGACCTTCCTGTGGACCTCGTCTATGTGAGGTTTCCACGTAAGACGAGAGTCCAAGGTTACACCAAGGTACTTGGCGGTTCTGCGCCAGGGGAGTTGGGTTCCATTTAGGTGAAGGTGGAGGGGGGGGGGGGGTCGTTGAGGAGGTTCGCGCCTTCCGAGCCTACGGGTAATCAGTATTGCCTGCGTCTTCTCAGAGTTGATGGTGATGCGCCAGCGACGGACCCAAGTTTCCGTGTCATCTAAAACCTTTTGTAGCCTACAGATGACCAGTTCCTTGTTCGCGTTTCTCGTGTAGAAGTCTGTGTCGTCAGCGTACTGCGCAGTGTGCACCAGGTGGGCCGTTGGTGTGTAAGCAGTGTACAGACTGTACAATATGGGCCCCAGAACCGACCACTGTGGCACCCCAGCACGAATACGCCTTCTGGTGAAGGTGGCAGTTTCTACTTTAACAGAGAAAGTCCTATTCGTGAAATCGCTCTTGATCAGCTGAATTATGCTCCCGGGAAACCCTTGTGTGTACAACTTGTAGAGTAGCCCTCTATGCCATACTGAATTGAAGGCTTTGGCTACGTCTAGTAGCACTATCCGCAGTAGCCTCGGTGGTTGAAGCCCTCTGTGGCTGCTTCAACCACTCTCATGACCTGTTGTGGGGCAGAGTGGTTCTGCCGAAACCCAAATTGGAAATCCGGCAGAATTTGCTCTCTGGTAATATGTTCTTGTATGGGTCCTAGCAGGAGGCGCTCATAGATCTTGCTGAGAGTTGGCAAGAGGCTAATCGGCCTGTAGTGCTGCGGGAATAGTGGGTCTTTCCCTGGTTTGTGTATCGCGACCACTTCCGCATGTTTCCAGCAAGCTGGGAACTCGCGGGAACGAGTAATCTTGTTGAGGACGTTCGCGAGGTGTGTGATTAGCAAGCACATCGACGCTATGACAGATTCCGACGCCCACGTTATCGCGACTAACGGCGCGCGGGCGCGGACGGCGAAGAGAGCGGCCCGCGGGGGGAAGGGATTTAAATCGGCTACCCGCCCTCAGGAGCTCAGTTCGTCAGCGCACCTGACGATGGCGACATGTCTGATCGCCGAAATATTGTGCCCGTTGGACATTATGAACCGGCAGTATACCCGTGGACTATTCGAGTAACAAAAACGCTGGGAGGAACTGAAGAATCGCAACCCGGAAATTGGTTAGCAGATCTGCAGACCACGACACTATCCCAGCTACTGTAGAGGCCGCTATCTCGGGCCTCCGTTATAGTATGTCATCCACACATTATAATGTGAAAGTCTCTTAACCAAAAAATTAGGTTAATATTTGCCGCCGTTTTTCGAGTAGGATAACTTTTCTGCTAATGGTCCTCTCACTACAGCGTATAGACCTCGAATGGCGAAGCTCGTGCAACTGATCTAGAGACAACAGGAAGAGGAGGATGGGTTTCTCGGCATTTTAATGTGTTCCCTTAGCCCAGACGTTCCTGCCAACCTGATGAACGAGATCAGTGGAGGGCGATGGTTCTGTAAGTACCACACAGTAGTGCCCGAGATGTGGGGATTCCCATGGGGCAGGGAGGTAACCTTGAAGATAACAAGTTCAACTGTCTCAGGTGTAAAATAAAAAAGAGAAGTGACCTTGAGATAAGATCGTTATCTGTCCTTGTACTGCTGCAGCTATCTTACTTGTGTTGGCAAGCTGTTCCTCCCTCCAGTAGCACTCTTTAGAGTTACTTACTTACTTCGACTTCCAGGATCAGACTATTAGTCTGTTCTGACCTCAGTATTCTTGCCACCTCTTCATGAGTTGACCAACTTCTCGTCTTTCGGCAGAATGGCATCTACTGGCAAACTTCGGTGTTCTGTCGTGCTCCATTCTACAAAGGTGTGCCGCGCCGGGTAGCCGCGAGGTTTAGGGCGTCCTGCCATGGTTCACGATGAGCAGTTTGGTCTCATAGGAACATACCACAAATTTCCAAATTTAAAAAGGTGGTTTCATTAAGTTCTCTTGTGAAATTAAGTGTGCATATTTAATGCCTTTGGTTTTAAAGTCTTAGAAAGCGGTTTAGATTTTCCTAATGTTGAATGCCTTTCTGTTGACATTTTACTTCAGATATCTTCAATTTTTTTTGTGCATCCATTTCGCCTAACTTCCTTGAATTTGCAATTTATTTCATCCTGAGTAACTTATTTTGCTCTATTCATTCATATTGTTAAATATTACTAACTTTTCTTCTTTCGTCGATGAACTGCATAATAACTCACAGTTTATTCGTAGTTACCTTTCTTGCAGCAATATTTGTCGGTCCAAATTCCATGAGTACCATTCATTTCTTATGAGTCCATTAAATGACTTAATTTCATATTTCTAAATCAAAACTTTATTGTAGGGTAGTGCGTTTGTGTGTGTGTGAGAGAGAGAGTGTGTGTGTACGTGTGTGTGTGTGTGTGTGTGTGTGTGTGTGTGTGTGTGTGTGTGTGTGAATGAGTGAGACAGAGAAAGAGAGAGAGAAAAGAGACAGAGCTTGGAAACTTCATTGTAAGAAGTTTACAATATGTGTGTTGTTACTTCAATTTGGACTCATCAGCGAAGTCACTATTTGTGTCCTGATTGTACTTAGTACAATGAACAATAATGACTGACACTCACCATGTATTTACATTGTTGATGGCGTAGCAAATCCCTCTGTCTGAATGGAGTGGCAAAAAATTGTCACAGCACTTTATCTCTTCACCTCTCCAGTGACAGGTATCGAATAAATCTTTGCACTTCATCTGCAACTGATAACCAACATAATTTGAGAGCGTTGATAACATGTCAACTTAACTTACATAAATTTTTGTAGTACGACAACATTATATTAAAAATATAACTAAGACAAAAATGAACTTTGAACATTCCACCAGAAATGTGTCTGTTATGGACGGCAGTCTTTCATATGTTCTGTTGTTACGTAGCTTCGTCTCACAAGCAAGCTTTGCGGTTGTATCTGTGGCACATTGATTGACTTCTGCCTATTCACAGCTGCTTCTGCTACACGATTGTATCTGCCTGAGACAATCGAGGCGTTGGTCAGTGTCTAGGGAGGACATGGTCACCACTGGTGGCTTTACGCTTTGGAAGGAAAACAAAGCGTTCTGCGTCAATCTATTTTGTTTCGGCTGCTCTGGAGTGAAGGATATTTTGCCCGTGCTGATATGTGCGCTTGCGAACTTGAATCCCTTAACACACAACTGAAAGAAAGAGAGGGAACCATTCGTGCAAGTAGTAATGAACTTACATTGACGAAGTGAGTGTAATTAGGATATACAGCTCCTCTCTATGCACCTATTCTGCAACTCAAGGTAATGCGGTTCTTTATTTTACGACCTGGCGAGTTACAGTGAAGCAGCGTAGTTGCTTATGCAGTGTGATAGTCGCGGTTACGATCGTTGCGGGGCAGATCCGTTTCGTTTAGGTATTGTTTCTGATTCATGACCAGGTCTGTCAAGGCAGTGTTTCAGAAACCAAATAGATTGTGTGTCTTGCATGATTATAAAATGTTCGTTGAAGAACTGGTGCTTGTGTAGGTGTGCTAAGGACAGCACGTTTTTCGTGTAACTTTACACTGAGGTGACAAAAGTCATGTGATATTTCCTGACTCCATGTCAAATCTATCTTTTGCCGACGTATTGCACCAACTCGATGCGTCAAGGGCTCAACAAGTCGCTGGAAGTCGCCTGCAGAAATATTGAGCTATCCTACTCTAAAGCCGCCCATAATTACGGTGCAGGATTTTGTACACCAATTGCCCCCTCGATTATGCCCCTTAAATATTAAATGGGATTCATGTATGGCAATCTGTGTTGCCAAATCATTCGCTCGAATTATCCAGAATGTTCTTCAAAGCAAAGACGAGCAAACCGTGTCCCGGTGGCACAGAGCACTGCCATCCATAAAGACTTTACCGTTGTTTGGGAACAGGAAGCCCTTGGACGATAAATGATGGTGCAAAGTTTGGAAGGTAGGAGACGAGGTACTGGCAGAACTAAAGCTGTGAGTACCGGGCGTGAGTCGTGCTTCGGTAGCTCAGTTGGTAGAGCACTTACCCGCGAAAGGCAAAGGTCCCCAGTTCGAGTCTCGGTCGGGCACACAGTTTTAATCTGCCAGGAAGTCTCAATTCATTTGTTACTAATTGTTGGAGTGTTGTACAACCTTCGTTCTCCTATCCTGTTAAGTGACCTGGGGCACAGGTGTGTAATCTCGGTAGGGAAAATTGACTTAGTTGTTTACTGCACCAGAAGCCGTTTCACGAACTCACAAACTTGGCCTACGGCAGTTCGTCTTCCCCAGTAGCAGCGACGAGGCCCTTACGAAACTGACGACGAGGGTTCACTAAAGAAACTAGCACGGAAACCATGCGTTTCCGGACGTAAGTTCATTATTCTTATCCATTATGAATCTTTTAGAACCGTGATTGTTACTCGAATGTAAATAAGTTATATAAAACTGCAACGTCACTTTTTTGAATAACTATGTTTTATTCCATGAACCGGTTTTCGAACCTTTTCAGGTTCATCTTCAAATGGTTTCTGGAAGATACATAATTATTTCTAGCGTAATGTTGGTCGCTGGCTCTATGACAAAAAAAAGGAACACTCTTTAATGTATCGCCGTGACTACTGACTGGCAAATCTAAACGTTCCAGTTTCTACTCGTAGCGCCAAGCGCTGATTACATCAGTACTGCCCCACATGTTTCCGCCCAGCGTAAAGATTATCCTTGTCATGTAAATTTTGGTTCATCATTTTCAGCAACTGGTTTTGAAGAATACCATTGTGAGGACATAGCACACGAGTTGCGTTAAAAATTGCTTTTCAACGTGACTGGATGCTACTTCTTCACATTGCAGATCTTGTTATTCAATTCATACCACCATTATTTACCGCCAGTGCAATTGGACTTCTTCTATTGTGCCACATATACTTGCTCCACACAGTGAAAGAGGAAGATTGGACGTGATGAAAGCTCAAAAAGTAGTAACACTCCTTCACACAATGAAAGTAAAATTATGTTCTACTACAGTTTCAAAAGAACAACTTCAAGTATTTACCGGAAATTGCGAAAAAATTATAATATAAAACAAAAATATCGACCTTCGATATTACCATTTTGATATCGATTTATCGGGGTATATCGGTGGAAAAAATATCACCAACATACATGTATATTTTTTGATTTTTTGGAAAAAGAAGTAGTCTCCTTACTGGCGTAGAACAGATAGCGGCTCTAAACAATACAATACTTGCACAGTGTGTATTGCCTGCACACCTACCTACCGTTTGGAGGAGAGAAGTGAATGTGGACGATAACTGTTGCAACCACAGAACAAAAAATTGAAGTGATCCAGATTTACGGAGAATGTAGATGTGTTGGTGCGTTTTCCACAGTAAGCCCGCTCTTACAAGGTTGTGAACGCCTTCATGTCTGATAGCAGCATACAGACCAGCAAAAGGAAAAGAAACAAACGTGTTACAGGAGAAGCTAATGAGATAGCTTACTAGCGGCAGCGCACCACAACCCACCTTTAAACGCACTGCAGTAACCCTGCGATTCCGAAATGTCACAATACTGCTTCGTCATTAGTATGATCCACACTAAGCGCCACTGCATCAAGAACTTCAAGGCACCGATTTCCATAACCGCATGGTGTTTTGTGAATGGGCACATCAAGAAATGCAAACGACGCCCTTGTTCTTTGCTGTGATACTATTTTCCATTGAGACTGCGTTGACAAATCGTGGCAGCGTTAACCGGCATAACACACATTACTGGATCGTAGGCAACCCCCACTGTTTACTTTGAGTAGACCATCAACGTCCTTGGTCGCTTAACATATGGTGTAGCATCAGGGGGAACAAATTCAATGGTCAGTATTTTATCGACATCGCGTTGAATGGACGCAGATATCGAACGTTTTTGGGACATGAGCTACCGGTACTACTGCAGAGTGTTGCCCTGACGTTCGACAACGTATTTGACTTCAACATGACGGTTGCACAGCGCAACTGAAGCACGCGAGGTATTAGACAGCAATTACATAGTCAGTGGAATGGTAAAGGTGGCCCTATTAATTTGGATTTGATGTCGCCGTATTTCTTTCTGTGGGGATATTTAAAAGATAAGGTGTACCAGGAAGGGCCAACGGGCCGCGAAGACTAGGTAGACGGTATCAGAAACGATTTTGCTGACATTCCAGTAGATACACTTCTATCATGTGTACGGTAATTTGAAAAGCGAATCAAAGTTAATTGAACCTGGTGTCTGAACAGTTACTCTAATTGGAAAAGCAGAGTAGCTTTTGCCTCAATCCATGGCCGCAGTGGTGCGTCGAGAGCATTAAAAGACGCTTCTTTGTCGGTCGAAACTGATCAATGTTAGTTTTATCGTGACTATGAACTCAGAGCCAGCGATTCGAATTTGGTAACTGATAATACTGTATGTTGTTGCTGCGGTTTTCCGTCCAAAGAACCATTTGGCGCAGCTCCCCATGCTACCCTATCCTGTTTACGCCTATATTAATATGCTGGAAGATAGTAAACAAAAGTGTATTAATTCTCAAGCCAGACATGGCATTTGAGCAGGACTGACAAAATACTGTGTAGATTAATATTGAGAGAGTTTTTGATGACAGGTAGGTGACAGTGTCTTAAGAAGAAACTGCCTGTTTTTGTTTGGTAGACTGGGAAGTGGTGATGTCAGCTAGAGATAGCTATGGTATTGTTTTATTTTTGTGATGAGTAAGCTTAGTTTGTACAGTGAGGTAATATGACACTTGTTTTGACCCAACTAATTTGTCAATCAGTGTACAAATTTTGCTGAATAAAAAGAAAACACAGGTTCATTATCCCATGTTCGGTATTTACCCTAGTAAAAGCAATGAACATTTTCACTAATGCCCTTTCAATGCCTCTTTATTTGTTATAATTTTTGAAACACTGAAAAGCAGTTATTGATCAAGCAATTACAGAGTCAGATGGATATCAGTTTTGTTGTTGTGGTCTTCAATCTAGAGACTGGTTTGAGGCTGCCCTCCATGCTACTCTATCCTGGGCAAGCTTCTTCATTTCCTAGTACCTACTGCAACTTACATCCTTCTGAATCTGCTTAGTGTATTTATCTTTTGCACTCCCTCTACGATTTTTACCCTCCACGCTGCCCTCAAACACTAAATTGGAGATCCCTTGATAGCTCAGAACATGTCCTAACAACTGATCCCTTCTTCTATTCAAGTTGTGCCACAAAGTTCTCTTCTCTCCAATTCTATTCAATACCTCCTTATGTGATCTACCCATCTAATCTTCAGCATTCGTCTGTAGCACCACGTTTCGAAAGCTTCTATTCTCTTGTTGTTTAAACTATTTATTGTTGACGTTTCACTTCCACACACGGTTACACACCATACAAATACTTTCAGAAACTACTTCCTGACACTTAAATCTATACTCGATGTTAACAAATTTCCCTCTGCAGGAACGTTTTTATATCCTCTCTACTTCGACCATTAGCAGTTATTTTGCTCCCCAAATAGCAAAACTCATTTACTACTTTAAGCGTTTCATTTCCTAATCTAATACCCTCACATCACCCGGTTTAATTCGACTACATTGCGTTATCCTCGTTTTGCTTTTGTTGATATTCATCTTATATCCATTTTTCGAGACACTGTCCATTCCGTTCAGCTGCTCTTCCAGGTCGTTTGCTGTCTCTGACAGAATTACAATGTAATCGGCGAACCTCACAGTTTTTATTTCTTCTCCATGGATTTTAATTCCTACTCCGAATTGTTCTTTTGTTTCCTTTACTGTTTGCTCAATAAACAGATTGAATAACATCGGGGATAGGCTACAACCCTGTCTCACTCCCTTCCCAACCACTGCTTCCCTTTCATGCACCTCGGCTCTTGTAACTGCCACCTGGTTTCTGTACAAATTCTAAATAGCCTTTCGCTCCCTGTATTTTACCCCTGCCACCTTCTTGATTTGAAAGAGAGCATTCCATTCACCATTGTCAAAAGCTTTCTCTAAGTCTACAAATGCTAGAAACGTAGGTTTGCGTTTCCTTAATCTATTTTCTAAGATAAATCGTAGGGTCAGTATTGCCTCATGTGTTCCAATATTTCTACGAAATTGAAAGGAAGGTCAGCGTTGACCATAATATTAATGGTCTATTGACAGCAAAATCGATTGTCAATCACATAGTGATCATCTTCAGTGCTGTGGTGTACAAATTAAACTCTTAGGCACTGGTATCAAGCTACCAAAAATAAGAAACGATCACAATTGTGATAGTTTCTATTTTACCTCCGGAATATTTTACCCAAGAGGACGCCATCATCATTTAGCCATACAGTAAAGCTGCATGCCCTCGGGAAAAATTACGGCTGTAGTTTCTCCTTGCTTTCAGCCGTTCGCAGTACCAGCACAGCAAGGCCGTTTTGGTTAGTGTTACAAGGCCAGATCAGTCAATCATCCAGACTGTTGCCCCTGCAACTACTGAAAAGGCTGCTGCCCCTCTTCAGGAACCACACGTTTCTTTGGCCTCTCAACAGATACCCCTCGGTTGTTGTTGCACCTACGGTACGGCTATAGGTATCGCTGAGGCACGCAAGCAAGCCTCCCCCCCCCCCCCCCCCCCCCCAAGGGCAAGGTCCACGCTTCATGGGGGCAAGTCAGTTTTAAACAAAGAAATTGTTCCTGTTGTGCAGTCATGCGCTCAATTGTCTGTGCATCGGTGTTTGTGAAGCAGAGATATTGCTAGAGCAATAGACGCGTATTACAGAAATCTTACTGTTCGAAGCTACATAACGTTTCTTGAAGTTAAAAATGTCTAATTTGTAGTTGAGGAGCACAGTGCACTAAGCATATCTCATACTAAAGATCAGACTGTCTCCCGAGTTCAGGAAAGTTTACCGAGAATGCAGTGCACTTAGCTCATCTCACAATAAAAAGTAATAATAATTAACCGACTACGATTACCGTAGCCCCACTGGTTTATCAGATGCCACTACGTTACAGCTGTGTGGGGCCAAAGTTATTAAAAGCTAGTGTGATGTATTTGAGAGGTGTCGTCATGGCTATCTCACATAGAACTAAAAAAAAGAAAACTACGATGTCTGATAAGTGATACTTATCACTCATCACTGGAAGACGCCAGGTGGGTGGAGATTTTCAGTTTTTCAGGTTTCTACCATCCTACGTCCCTAGTGCAAAGGTGGATAGTTACATGCGATGTGTGATACAGCCTGCACAAGACTACTTTGCCTGTGCGCAGAATCGCATTCTCGTTCTCAGCAATTGGCGAGTACACCCCTCTGTTCCGAAGGAACGGACTTGTGCTGCCTCGTTTTGCTGTCGCCTACTAGCTGTGTGTTTCATCTGTTTTGAACGAGACACTCGTTTCCCACCATGGGTGCACAGCGGGAATGGAGGAGTACACATGCTGGCTGCACTACAACCTTTCTGAAACTATTTTAAAGAAATTATTCGGTGTAAAAATTGTTTCTCAAGCGTTTCATAGCCTAATGCGTCAGCTGCATGATGAAATGTCTGATGTCTGTATTGTCAACCGCATCAACAATCAGTCTTATTGCAACGTTTTCTTAATGTATTTTAAACTGTGTCCTCAGTCCTGCAGTCAACATATTCATTATTTTAGAAACATTTTTTTCAAATTCGTTAGTAAAAAGCTAGCATTTGTAACGTGGGTTTTAAAGGTACTGAGGGAATGGGCGTTATCTCTATGATGTTAATTCTGCAAAACAATTGTGTTAAAAATATGACTAATAACGACTGCTTCTGCCTACCTGCTTTCGTATTAGGGAATTCCTGAGTGATAATTTAGGATTTATTCTACTGGAGATTACATGTTCATGATTAAGAATCCCTTAGTATTAATATCACTGGAGAATATTTTATCAGCTTTGACGGCAAGTTGAATTTGCTGACTTTTGTTAGCTTTAATTTTGTCAATAGTTAAATAAGGCGTGTGGTGTAGGATTGTGCTGGTTTACTGTGAAGAATATATCCCAATCCTTTGCCTAGCGTGTCAGTTCCAAGTTTGGATAGCTATATTGGTTTTACTGAGGACTGTATTATGAAAGTTAAGGCCTGTTTTGGTCTTCAGACCGCTGTCATCATGATGGGGAGCTTTTATATAATTCTCCCTGTTAACTAGTGATAAACGTATCTAGCCTCTTGTGTTTTTCTGTGATGGTATTATATTGCGCCAATATATAGCACACACTACATGCATAAATGGAAACAAATTGAAGAGGAGTCAATAATTTACAGAGCTTCACACAACTTAAGCTTCAAAAGATCCTTTTTTGTTACACAGACACCTACAAGAGTCGTTCAGGCTGAGTGTTTTACAAATATCGTGCTTGTGTGCAGAGATCCCCTTTGCTGTTTCCACCTGTTTCCCATCTCTGGTTTCCATGATTGACTCTTCATTTTCATTACATTCTCTGAGTGTCGTCTCTTGTCCTTACTGTTTTCATAATATTGCAGTATTTTTCTTATGTAGCACGTTAGTATGGTAAATACCAAATACATCAGTACTTATTTTTATAAATTGGTCCAACGCTCCTACACCTCGTATCCAGCGGCGCCAGTGGTGGACAATGACATGAACCGACGGACCCGTCAAGGCCTGTGGGTGGACATCACGTTTACATTTATGGCGTTGCAAATATATTCTCATAATTACCTGCGGTCCCTGCGTACCTCTCAGCCCTCTACAGGCCCTCCCCCCCCCCCCCCCCCTGTAACTTGCCCCTCCCACTTCCGTGCAGTTCTCATCAATCTTTCCCTGTTTTCATGACTTACGACATGTAATCGATTTCTCAAATTGTACATCAATTTTTGCAACATTATTTATGTTACTACGCCAGTTTAATAATGTTTGCAGCAAGGATGTTTTCCAACTTTATTTAGTTTAAATTACCTGTCTCTATTTGTTTAGTAGTGTTTACATAAGATTATTTATTTTATTGTACTGTTATGTTGAAGTTTGTGGACGAGTTGTTTTTCAACATCATTTTATTACACTTGTTGATGATGCATTTGGCTACTTTCTTCTCTATATGAATAATTTCACTGTGTACTTTGTTTCTCGATAAAATGTAAAGAATCACTGGTTAATGGCGGTGGGGAACGAAATGTGTTGTGGTATTTAAAGTAAAACGAAAAGTGCAACTCCAGAATGAGATTTTCACTCTGCAGCGGAGTGTGCGCAGACATGAAACTTCCTGGCAGATTAAAACTGTGTGCCCGACCGAGACTCGAACTCGGCACCTTTGCCTTTCGCGGGCAAGTGCTCTACCAACTGAGCTACCGAAGCACGACTCACGCCCGCTACTCACAGCTTTACTTTTTTTGAAAAGTGCAACTGCTGCTGGCATTTTATTTAAAGCGAAGATTTTACCGCAGAACCTGCATCAGTGTGTAAACATGCCCCGTGTGCTGGGAAAGAATTAATTATTGATTTGATGAAGTTCAAGCTCTGGATTAATTACTTTTACAATTTTTCTGAACAAATTTATAACAAACTGCATGACTGTATCAAAAAAATTAATTATCAGAGTAGATATACCAAATAACCGCTTATAATAGGTGATCTTTATTTACGACAGACTGTTCCGGCTTTATCACCATTTTCAAGTATCTGAAATTACAATTTTGGTGAGAAAAGATGTGGACGCCAATGTCAATTTTAGTGTGCCGCGGTGTTGTCGGAGGAGGTAAGCACGGGCGGGCAGTATGCACACTTGGCCTGGAAGTGTTCGTGTGTAGGGGGAGGGGCAGTCACACGTTCTCCGGTTCCCCGGGCTAAGGTACGACACTGTGGCAGTATATTGTTAGCTACATCGGATATTTATTCTGCTGTCAGCCGGAAAAAAATATTACATGTGCTTCAGTAATAGCGGTAGTTATTTTAATGTTTTGCCATATGAATGGAATACAGTACAGCAAAGTTCTGGAAGTATTAAACAGTGCTCTTCATGAGACTTCCATAATTAAACAGGATTTTACGAGTGACATAAACGGTTCGAAGATGACTTTGAAGATAATGATGATGATGATGATCAGTATCCTGGACGCACCAGAACATTGACAACCGTTGATCTCGTGAAAAAAGTGAAATAAATGATTATAAACGATCGCTGAATCACGATCAGAGAATTCACTAATGAGGCTGATGTGTCAGTTGTCTCCTGCCACGGAATTTTGCCGATGTTATGGGTATGAAACGAGTAACAGCAAAATTTGTGCCAATAGTTTAAAGAATTCCGAAGAAAGCAGCTGCGAGATTACTTCACTCAGGAGTCTCTGCATGAAGTCAGCAACGATGTAAAACAACTAAAAGAAGTCATAACACGTGATGAAACGTGGGTTTACGGAAATGACGCCGTAACTACGACTCAAGATCGAAAAAGGCTTTATAATAGCGGTAAGATACAAAGGTTATGCTCAGTGTGTTCTTAGATTCTAACGACTTAATACGCCTGAGCTGTCGGCCACAAGAACGAATGATCGGGAAGGAGTACTACTCTCAACTTCAACACCGTTTGCGTGAAGCAGTCCGAAGAAAAAGAATCTCCCAGATTTACGGCGAAGCAAATCATGGCTTTTGCAGATCCACAATGTGCCTGCCTACACTTCGTTGCTTCTTCGTGAACCTTTGACCAAACAAATACCGTAATTCAGCGTCAGCCTCTATACTCGCCAGGCATAGCCCCACTTGACTTTTCTCTGGTAAAAATTAAAGAGACATCGATGTACAAGAATATACGAAGTTAAAAAGGATCACTGAGGTTGCTAAAAGCTATTTCCTAAGATGAGGTCCAGATGTGTTTCAGGTGTAGCGAAAAGGGATGGCATAATCGGAAAACAAGTAATGACCACAATTTTGAATGGGCGAATATTGATGTAGACGATTATATAAAATTCTTCCCAAAGAAGGAAAACCCTATAATTTTTATAGATTTGATTTTCCAGCTATACTGCTTACACGGATCTCAGTCTATAGTACATCTGAAGATGCTTATTGTATGCAACAGAAACCGGTCATACTTTTTGATATTCTGAGCACTGTATCGGAAAATTAAGAGAAGTTCGGACGATAGTCAACTACCCCGTGTTTTCCTCAACACAATGTCTAAAGAATTAATCTAGATTCAAAACTTATTGAACAAATTTACCCATACAATAATCTGAATCTCACGAAGAAATTAGTTTACTTAATTTGACAGTTATGTATGTTTCTTCTAAATACTTACTGAATATACCAGATGCGTAAAGTTGTTTCTAAAACACTTGGATTCAGGTTTAAAATCACCCCCCTTCATGCAAACTGTGTTATAGCTGGCTAGACGCCCAGTGAAGTACACCACTTCTTTAAGAGCGTCACCAAACTGGAATATATCCATTTTTGATTTTGTTTTAAGGTACCTGCCAACAAAACAAACAAAAAACATTTTGAAATAGTTCTCAAAATTATACTCATACATCAAATTTCTAAAAGTTACCCATGTGTAACGATGCAATGTTTTATTTTCCTGTTCTTAAGGAACTTCTTGGATGAAAATTGTATCGTCTATCATACTTTTTTCCTGTTATCTACGTTCTACTATCCTTCTGCTGCCCTCTACAGCCTCCAGTCTTGTGATCATCGTGAAGGTCTACAAACTAGAGCACCACGTAAAACATGCTTAATAACGTTTTGCGTATCTTTGATCCCGCAGCCAATCCTCTCTATTGCTCCTTGGAAAGTCTACTTGACTACTGCAAAACGTCTTAGTATAAGTCACACCAACACGTCTCTTCACATAAAGTTTGCTTGTAACTTATTTGCTAGTTTATTCATTATCCTGTGAAGGCCATGCTGAAAGCTGTGAGCAATCCTGAGTTAAAATTCCAGCAATGTAACAAAAAGGCTGCAGGATCACAAACTACTGGCTTCACACAACATGATGCCACATTGCAACATCATGACAGGCAATAATTCCAAAATGACAGACATCATTGTTTGTTCTTGGCAGGGTGGTCTCATTGAATCCCTTGTGAAAGAGGACAATGAGCTGCTGAAATTCACCTCAGACATTACTGTGCCTATGAATATGACCGCCTGCAAGATGAGTGAAGTATTTCACAGATGGAAACACGTGTATCCGTGATAAGCCTAGTAGCGGTCGCCCTCGAACTGCATCCACGGAATGTAACAAGGAAAGATTCAGATTTTCTTGAACCCGCACAGACAGTAAGTGCTGCCCGACGGTTATCCTGCAACCAGGGCCGTATTGGAGGGCTACTGTTGTCCCCACAACTTTTTCCCGAGGAATACATCATCCCTACAGTACTTCATATGGAGAACATTTTCTTATTACAGAACACTACTTTCGTTACTTACAGAACTAACAGAGGTTTACTTTTCTTCTCAGTGAAGTTATAGGCATTGTAGCAGACAGTTCTGTTGACTTCTGCGACTCTAAATGTAGCTTCGCTCTTTTAATGCCCGGTTTATTATGTTTTAAGAGAAGTCTATAAATTGTGCTAGCAATTGAAAGACGTTTCTTTCAAGTATGAAACCTTGTACAGTCGATTGGTATAGCAGATTATTTCGGTAAATCTAGATCCAGGTTTTCAGCTGCAGAAGATGTTCTGCGTGGTTCGAAACCATGAGAAACTGATACGGACCCATATACATCGTGTAAGAATAGTAACATCGGAAAGGGAATTGTTGAAGATAAAAGGCAATCATGTGATGCAATTCATTGTTATTTGAATTTTCAAAACGCAATTGGTAATCCTGTTTCCTGGAATAATAGTATGTGGAGGGAATTTAAGACGAAATACGCTTGGGTGATGTTTAGGTAAGGTAAGCTGGTGTGCTCAGTGCAGAATATAAAAATGAGTATGACATAGGAAATGTGAATTTCTAAAGAACGGAGTTGTATTTCGGTGGGCCCAGTTTGTGGAAGTGATCAATCCCAAATATCATTGAGAGAAAAGAATAATAAACATAGGAATTCAGAAACCCATTTAACTGCTTCCAGACAAGGAAAAACGAGAGGCGACAGTGTTCTAGAAGGACGAGTAACTGAGCAGGATAAAGCCATTTTTCGAAGTGTAAAGAGAGTGTTTCGCACAGCATACTTTGCAGCAAAGAAAAACAGACCATATTTAGTCTTTCACAAGCTTGCAGATTTGCAAATTCAAAATGGTCTCCACATGAACGAAATACTGTACAGTAATCTCAGTTGTGTGAACATCACAGATTGCATTGCGTACGCTATGATCCGTAATATCGAAAAATTACAAGATCTCTGTATTCATTGATGTGTCTACATCGGTGGCTTCACAGTCTATTTGAATAGTGTATTTAAGCTCAGAAGTTAGGGATGGTAAAGGAAACGCCTTCTTCCCGGATGTCACTGATCTTTAAAAAGCAAACGCAAAAACGTAGGGACTGAAGTTTTAAAATATTTGTCACAGAATATTTGTCTTCAATCTGTTTGAATGACAGTTTGATTGGAACATGTAGTGATGGTGTAATGCTAGCTAGGAATTCAAATGTTTTAGAACGACTCAAGTACAGGTAACAAACTGTTCAAATGGCATTGTTTGTGCCACCGATTTGGATTAGGGATTGCTCATTCAGTTGAAGAGGTTCTGGGTTTGAATCATATCAACATTTTCGTAACAAGCTGTATGCGTGATACCATCATTGTGCAACATGAACCGTCAGTTGTTGCACAAGAGTCAGGTGCAGAACTTTGAAGATACCTGAAATATTCTCAGCGCACTGGGTAGCCTCAAGCTTCAGAGCAGTGAAAGCAGCGTGGAAGACTTGCCAGGTTTTGGATGCACGTTCTAATGACAACAAGAAAATTAAATGTAAGGGAATATTTGAAGAGGTTAAGAAAAACCCTACCAGGTCGTATGTTCCTATGAAACATTGCACTGTTTTGTGACGCTGTTGAAGAGAATAGTATCCGCTCATAAGGGGTTACAGAAAACACTATCATGTCGCGAGTTCGTATGCAAACTTGCAATGCTTTGTAGCGTCCTTGAAGATAGTAATATCCTGCCTCAGTACTTCCCAAACAACGGGACTAACATGCACCCATCATCTAGAAACATTACGAGGTCAATAAGAATTACTGAACAATTGAAGGAATGAGTGGTGCTTGCACGAATAAAGTTAAGGAAGCTATTTCAGGAGTGTGCTTTAAAGACTTTTCATTGGTTCCCAGAAGATAATCAAGCAGAATGACTAACCAAATTGATAGGAAACAGTTCTGTCAGAGCTTTATTGACAATTTCAAGCAAACGTTAATTTAGAATGACAGTGAAGAATTCAGACCCTTCATGAAAGAGACTGGTAGACTGAATAGTAAAAAATGGCCCTGTGACATTGTAAGCTGAAGGCTAGAAGAGAGAAAAGTCAAAGAAAAATATATGATCGCTTTTTCAAATGTAAGAGCAGGTTTCAGAGGTTATTTTTGATAATAGTCGAGAGTACATTCTTGAAAACTTGAAATCAACTCTAGTTCCACTTAGCGTAAATAGAATGGGACTGCGGCTTGTCGAAAATATAACGGAAAGCCGTAATTTTATAAATTATCTAATCTGACAAACAGTTCCGGTATCTTATTGACACCATCTTCAGACCCCTGTATAAATCGGCAAAATCAGGCTTACAATAGACAATTCTGATACGCAATATCAGTTCTCGTTATTTAAAATAAATTAACCATACACATGCATTACTAAAAAGTATAAGAAGAGAGATCAATACTCCAAGACGGTGAAGTATAACGCATTACACACAACACTGGCCACAGAATTATCACGTGCCCATTAACTGTATTTTCAAAAACCGCTTAAAACATGATGCTAACATAACTTACGAAATAAAGTAGAAGTTCTCATACTGTAGCAATTAGAGATACCTTAACCTAAAAATACACTGAATAATGTCGTACAAACAGTGGTGTCACATGCAGACATGCAGTGGTCGTACTTAAACGTCCTGAATACAAAAAATCTGTCTCAATGTTTAAATATAGAAAAATAAGAAGCAGGAATAATGAAAGCATAAAACACGAGAAAGGAGTAAGGAAAACTAACTCCAGAACTGTATTTGAAGTATGAAAGAATACGATAACCGTTAGAAAAAGCAAACAACCTGAAAGTAACAATGCGTTTAGGTCATAGTAAGAGCCTAAGATCGAAAGCGTATTTTCTTTTTTTGTAGTATGTAGCTGTGATTCTAATGCCTTATAGTACATGTAATAGCGTATTTTTCACTGAAGATTGCTCTAATTACTAAAATATGAGAACTTTTACTTTTTATTGTGCAATATTATGTTAGCATTGTACTTTAAGCGGTTTTCATTGATGCAGTTAATGGATACATGAGAATACTGTGACGAACGCTGTACGTCATACATTTTACTTTGCCGTCTGGGTATCTTTGATCTCTCTCTTCATACTTTTTACTAACCCATATATGTGAATAATTTATTTTAATTAGTGACAGCTGGTGTTGCATATCACATAAGTCTGTTGTAAGTTTGGCTGTGTCCGTTCATTCATGAACCTGAAGATGGTACCAATGAGGCACAGAAACTTTTAGTCAAATAAGATAATCAGTAAAATTACGGCGGTCGGTATTCATTTTCTTCAAGTCCTGAAATTAGAATTGATTGTGACAAGAAACTGTCTGTTCGTACATTAGACTGCTAAAGAGGCACCAGCACCATGGACTTATTTATGAACATTGTGGATTCCGCTTTCAGTTTGCAATCTTTCCTCTTTATTTCAGTTGTGGGGTCTCCGCTGCATCTGTGCAACCCATAGAAATACAGCAAAGTGTGGATCAGAACACATTTGCATGCCGAGGACAATCAGTGCAAGAAGGCTGCGCGATGCTCCAACTTATGGAATCTTCTTCAGGTGAGCCCCCCCGCTCCCCCCCCCCCCCCCCCCCCCGCACTGTTTTCGTTAAGAATACAATATTACTTGCAACACTGCTCGTGCCACTGCGCAGAAGATCAGAACATTTGGGTGAGATATTTCTGACTACTGTCTTTTCAGTTCTGTTAAGGAACAGAAGTGAGGTCAACAAAGCGAGATGATAGAGGATGTTTGGCAAGCATTGTGTAGGTGTCTTCGGGAAGCTGGAACGGAACACTAGTGTAAGGGTGTTTTAAATCTTGGAGAATGATGGGGAAATGGGTGCAAAGAAATAAAAACTATGCTGGAAAGTGATTTATACTATTTCTATTGAGATGATTTACTAAATTTCTCTAAAAAGTAAAAAGTAAAAAAATTAAAAATTGTTGCTCATTACATTCGGTATGGCCGCTGTGCTTTTCTATTAAGTAGTTTCAATGTTTGACTCATTTTTAACATCGTTCTGTTGCAACACTTTTAAAATACAGTCAGTTGTTTCTCGTGTTTTTCCACGTTTCTCTTCCGTACACACAAATTGGAAATTAGTATGACACCCTGAGTGCTGAAATGGAATGATCGTATGGCATTGTTGGCCGGGATGCTCCAGTCTTATTTGAGTCGGCGCCACGTTGGGCGACTTGCGGCCGATGATGAGAATGAAGTGATGATGAGGGTAGCACAAAAACCGGCCCTCGAGCGGAAAAAATCTCTAACATGGTAGGGAATTGAACTCGGGCCCAGCGCATAGCAGGCAAGCAAGTTACCCCCCAGCTAAATAGGAGGACTCCTGGAGCGCTGCCGCAAGCTCTTGTTGATACATTCTGTGAAATGTGTAAAAACAAAACTTAAGGTGTCACTCAGCACATCGTGTTCCTCACTGATGCGTCACACCTCTTAAGATCGCATAGCACTCACACGTGCTCTATATTTGAATATTTCTGGGAAGATATTAGTTGCTTCACTCATTTATAAAGGGGTGTAATCAGAACGAGAACAGGTGGTCCAATAATTTCAACTTAAACGCTTTTATTTTGCATTTATTCTGAATGAAAAAGAAACTATGCTGTCAAATAACTACACACACACCCAGAAGAGATATCAGGAACGGTAGATTGGGCAACACGAAGCAGAACAATCGTGATAAAGTTGAATTTCTCCATCATACAAGAAACATGAGCACATCATATCATCACAGGACCTGAAAATTTTAAAGCTATTTAGCCATTTCTATACATGACCTTTGCATATTATAACATTTTTTGTCACAGAAGTTTAAGAAATATATCTTAAAAATTCACACATCAAAAATAGTTTTGCATCACCCCATTTCCCAGAATTCCTGAAGACAGACAATGACTGTGGATATTATATCACAGACACAGTTCCTTTGGCTTTTCAGAGATGTCACTAAGGCCGCCCAAAGATGTAAACAACCATGCATGAGCAGCGTCTACTAGACTGAGGGGGTCCGACTGCCGATCAGAACCTGTCATTCTACCGGGCAGGAGATACACGGCATGTGTTGTCTGTAGTTCACCCATACCTAGACTGTCAATACCGCGGTTCGATGGCGTCCGATTTGTTACTTTGTGCCAGGAAGGGCTCTCAACAAGGGAAGTGTGAAGGTGTCTCGGAGTGAACCAAAGTGATGTTGTTCGGACATGGAGGAGATACAGAGAGACAGGAACTGTCGATGACACGCCTCGCTCCGGCCTCCCAAAGGCTACTACTGCAGTGGATGACGGCTACCTACGGAGGAACCTTGACGGCAGTGCCACCATGCTAAATAATGGTTTTCGTGCAGCCACAGTACTTCGTGTTACGACTCAAACTATGCACAGTAGGTTGCATGATGCGCAACATCACTCCCGACGTCCATGGCGAGGTCCATCTTTGAAACCACAATACTATGCAGCGCTGTACAGATGGGCCCAGCAACATGCCGAACGGACCGCTCACCGATGAGTGTCACGTATGCCTTCAACGAGACAATCATCGGAGACGTATTTGGAGGCAACCCGACCAGGCTGAAAGCCTTAGACACACTGTCTAGCGAGTACAGCAAGGTGAAGTTTCCTTGCTGTTTTGGGGGGCATTATGTGGGGCCGATGCACGCCACTGGTGGTCAGGAAAGGCGCCATAACGGCTGAACGATACGTAAATTCCGTTCTCCCACCGATAGCGCAGCCATATCGGCAGTATATTGGAGAGGGACTCCTTTTAATGGACGACAATTCGCACCTCCATCGTGCACGTCTTGTGAATGACTTCCTTTAGGATAATGACATCGCTCGACTAGAGTGGCCAACATGTTCTCCAGACATGAACACTATCGAACATGCCTGGGTTAGATTGAATAGGGCTGTTTATGGACGCTGTGATCCAGCAATCGCTCTGAGGGATCTACGCCGAAAAGCCGTTGAGGAGTAGGACAATCTGGACCAACAGTGCCTTGATGAACTTGTGGATAGTATGCCATGAATGCATCAATGCAAGAGGACGTGCTACTGGGTATTAGAGGTACTGGTGTGTACAGAAGTCTGGACCACCACCTCTGAAGGTCTCGCTGTATTGTGGTACAACATGCAACGCTTGGTTTTCATGAGCAAATCCTTGATCCGCCACATCCTTTGTTATGCTAGTGTCGCTTGGATCTCCGCCCCTCCCAGATTCTATAAGGCCCTCCACATCCTGGAACGCCATGCAGTCTGCCTCGCCTTCCGTATCTGCCTTCTGCGCCCCATGTGCATCATCTGCAACCTCATCCCCTTGCCATACCATCTTCTTTCCCTCGAACATATCTACACCCTGTACATCGTCTGCCGACTCTATCCCCCCCCACCCCCCCACCCCCTGGTGTCCCCCTTTCTCTCCATCCCAGCCCATTGTCGCGCTTTTGCCGTTGTGTCCTGCCATCTCTCCACACCCTCCACCTCCTTTTGCACTGCAACTTCCAGCACCTACCCCCCTCCCCCCAGGATGACTGGATGATGAGCTTCGACCTGACATGTACCCCTTCTACTAACTCTGACCCCACCTTCCTCCCCACTACTCCTCAGGGCTCCCTCTCCCCTCTCCTTCCTCTGGGCGGTTTTTCTCCCTCCTACACCCCACCTCCCTCATTTTTCTGTGTCCCCCTTCTGTATCTCTGTGCTCCCTCCTGCCTCCCCTCTTCATCTCCCGCCCTGACCGTCTCCTGCCTCTTGATGCGAGACCTGCCTCCCCTTTATTCCGCTTCCTTCCATCCCCCAGTCCCTCCCCCACCCCACCTTCCTCCCTTCTTTTTCCCTCCACTCCCACAACCCATCCTTCGGCAGGTCTCTACCAGTGGTTTTTATTCTTTGTGTGTACTTTGTCGTTTACAGTAGTTTTTTATGTGTCATTTACAGTGTTTTTTTAAGCATTTGCTCTGTGTGTTTTTTATACTGTGGCCGACTTTTAACTTGTGTTAAAGTGCAGTGTATTTTAAGTTCCCCATGAATTGCCAACTGTGTTCTTTTAACATTATGTCGACTTTTTAACTGTCCCCCAGGGAATGTCCCCGTATTAGTGTATATTTTAACTTCTATAATCTCCATTTACTGTATTGTCATGTCTCCCTTTTTTTCTCTCTCTTTATGTATGAGTTCCTCTTTTTTTTGCGAAGCCACTCGGCTGAAGAGTGGCTGCTTGTGACACTGCCAGCTTTCCCCTGTCCATATGGGGCAGGGGCATGAAATTACAATAAAGAAAGAAACAAAATTTTATGTCTTCATTACAATTCAAAACCAGAAAATGCCCCCATTCTAAAACAAATTAATTAGCCTGCCACCTTACAAGAATACTTCCCGCTAAGCAGATCATCTCAACAGTAATCCAATGGCTGAAGAGTGGCTGCTTGTGACACTGCCAGCTTTCCCCTGTCCATATGGGGCAGGGGCATGAAATTATAATAAAGAAAGAAACAAAATTTCATGTCTTCATTACAATTCAAAACCAGAAAATGCCCCCATTCTAAAACAAATTAATTAACCTGCCACCTTACAAGAATACTTCCCGCTAAGCAGATCATCTCAACAGTAATCCAATGGTCTGTATTCACTGTATTCAGTCCTCAGTGGATACAAGAAATGTTTTGTTTCAAACAGAACATAGTAAAACAGTTCTACATACAGAGACCAAAAACTGCATTTAATAATAATATCACAACACGCAGTATTAATCACAAAGACCAAAAAGTGCAAACAAATAATCAGCACGCAGTAAATCACACACAGACAGCCATTTACCACAGATGTATTTAATTTTACATACTGTACTCTAACGATCAAAATGTAAAGTTCCTTTTATTAAATGCATAGCGCAGCCATGTGACAGCACATCCAATAGTGTAACAACAAGCACCATCGATTGGCGAATACTGTAAGAAATGAGAAAAATTGGATTTGTTAAAAAGTTTTAAATTGTGTCATAAAGATAACAAATCCTTCATTTTTAAGGATTAAACTTTTTGTTATACAACTCATGTCAGATTCTCAGCGCAAACTGGTGCGAGAGCAAACTGCTGTATTGAAATGTAATTAGGTTACGATAAACTGTCGATTGACAAAATCCAGATGAGTAAAAATTGAAGTATTTAAAAATCTTTAAAGTATATAATAAAAGTAGCAAATCCTTTCTTTTAGCAGATTAAACTTCTTATTATATGACTAAATAATACTCTGTTGCAAATGGCTTGTCTACCGGTGATTTACTGTATGCTGGTTGTTTGTTTCTACCTTTTAGAAACTGTGTACAGTGCCGTATGTTATGATTTTAAGTAATTATAATCAAATGTAATTTCTGCTCACTGTATGTGAAACTGTTGTACTATGTTCTATATGAAAGTAAGACGCTTCTTTTCTCCATTAGAGGAGTCAATATTAAATAACGTGTTATTGTTGAGATGAGCTGCTTGGGAGAGAGTCTTCTTGTAAACTGGCACGTTAATTTGTTTTTGGAACGGGGTGCTCGCGCTCTTTTTGTCTTTGAGCTGTTGTAAAGACGTGTAACATTTTGGGATCAGGGCGCAAATTACGAGTATGTGTAATGCATGAGAGTATCCAGTGCAGCTCACGAAACTGTAGTGTCTCCTGCAGATGACGACATGTCATGACGAAATGCATAACACTTTGGTGTAATTCGACTCACTGGAGACCAATGAATGGTTTTCGCATAAAAACAAACCCTTGACATTGTAGGGTTTTCAAGGCTATATTAAGTTAATGAAAGAGAAATGAATGTATTGTGTGTGTGTGTGTGTGTGTGTGTGTGTGTGTGTGTGTGTATTGTGTATTGCACTGGCGACCAAGAATCGATGGAGAGGCTTCGCCCCACCGTAGCCCGCAGTGGCCCACAACCCCACAACAGGCCACAGCAGTCCACCCACCCCACCGCCGCCGCACACCGAACACACAGTTATAGTGCAATTCGGCCCTCAGTGGACCACTCCCCCCGTGGATGGATGGGAGAGCATACGAAGAGATATTTTCTTTTTCAGGCCGCAACATGTGCTGTTTTGTCAAGCTGGTAAGATCCAACACACCAGGAGACTCCAAGACGTACTGACTTGCTCACTAAGCAGTTATTCTTGTCGGAACCTTTCGGAAGGAGACGGAAGCAGCTGCTGCTTGAGCAGGTGCGTATGTACATATACAAGCAACTGATAGAAGAAGTAAGTTATTCGTGTCGTTGCTGCTGCTGTCCTCTGTGTGTTCATCATCAAATTAGAAAAAGTCTATTATGCTCTACTACTACTACTAACTATTTTGTCTATTATTTATTTCTTATAATTCAAGAAACCAGGGATTCTGCTACTTTCATGTTTCAGAAATTCAAGCGTTTATGTGATGGTGGATGCACAATATGATCAGAAAGATTTTAAACGCTCGAGTAGTAGGGGAGTTAGCCGTGCTGGCCCCGGCTTATGCCTTGACTGTTAAACTGTGTTTGGTTCCCCGCCGTTATTGTGGTTATGCCGTGGTTCTTCCTCTTTCTACGTGTGGCATCAGTGGCGTGTATCGATGTTAGCACATTGTGCTATCTTTGGTCTGGTGCTTATAGTTTCATGCTAGCCGGTGCGCTACAGTCGGTCAGTTGGCGTGGATCAGCCAGGAGAGTTTCCGCGGTGCAGTGGACCGGGCCCGCCGACGGTCTCTAAGCAGTGTCGGAGTGTGTGGGAGATGTTCCGATTGCTACGAGGTTACTGGCTCACCGACCCAGGACATCAAAATTGAGTGGTGATTTAATTTCCGAAGCCTGTCTGCTCATATTGTGCCATTGGTTTTCACGGTTGGCTGTTGGGGGTATTCCTGTGAACAACAGCGAGTGTTCAAGATTTTGGTTATTTGAAGTCCAAGTGCAGCAGCGGAATTTTTGGCCTTGTTGCCCATCAGCTTTCCGGTTAGCTGCCCTGGTCGCTGACGTAAATTCTGGCAGTGTCCTTTCCTCACAGTGTCACTGGTCTACACGTATGTATAGTTTTGACAGCTTAAGCACAGTTGGTTGTGGGAGGCTACGCCTTCTACGTTTTGGCTTTGGAGTTCCTTGTGTACTGGACAGCAAGTCGTCTTGTTGGTGGGTCCGTTGACTGTCTCTTGGTCGGGTTGCCGGCGGATCGGATGTAGTTGGGCCGACTACCTGTCTTCCCCCAAGCGAACGTTAAGGTTTCAAGTGCAGACCGACCCCCGGAAACTTCCGAGCGCCGCTGGTTGTACTGCCTTTTCTTATTGTTGTTTGACTTTGTATTTTAATGGCTCATAGCCGATGGTTTGAATTGGTATGCTTTTAGTTGTGTTTTGAACAATGGGCCTTCAGCCGTCTAAAAATTAAAGAGGTTGTGCCCTTAAGCCATAAGATCGTGTGACATATTCAGTCTGTAGTTAAGCTCGAAAATTTGTGCTGTAATGGTTAGCAACTAGATAAAGTTAAATGTGTTAGAGTGTTACAGACAGCCGCTCATTTTCGGACCCTTTCCACAATTCCAACTACCTGATGTGTCCTGCGGTTTAACCAGGCTTATCAGGGAGCGATACACAAACTTGAGTGCAAGTTACCTCAACACCAAATCAGGAGCGGTAGTGCTGGCTTAACTGAAGGACTAAGCTTCAAGATTTGCAACTATCAGTGATGGAGTACTCGACTTTCTCAGCAGTGGCAACAGGAGCACGATCTTTTTTTGGACGAGTAAATAACAGGGATAAAGTTGGCTTCGAAAAAACAGTGATATGAACCATTATTTTTAGATATCTGCGTAGTACAAAAGTAGTGTACATAAAATAGTCATTTCACTCAGTGCTGCTAAATGAGATAGTAATGTTCAATGTCTAAAAGAATATTGTGCTGGCTCTGCGTTTAATTTGCAAGAATATTTAGTACTCACATACAGTAACTGGATTTGGTACCGATCTAAATACTTTTTCAAAAGTGAATGTGAAAATATGCAGTGTCTCAAGGACTGCTTTCCAGATTCTGAGCACTGTACTGCTTTTGAAGTGTATGAGAAGTATGAAAGTGTCAGTTACACAAAAGTGATTCTGCTTCAGTGTAACAAACAGATTGATCGTTGCTTTATGGACCAAAAAATCCAATGCGCTGTCATTTCTGTTCCATTAAGGCAGATACAGCTGTCAAAACTTTGCTGGGTGGTGGAGGTATTTAAAATATTTACTCAAACTGTAACAGCCTACTGCTTACAATAGATAATATTCCAGAACTATTGACAATGAAGTAGGACGTATCATTAAATTCGTACTGTCCAATGCGTATGAAATCGTAAATACCGCTTCTGTTTCAGTATAAGGAAGTGGTTGATTGTTGCATTCAGAAATAATTTTGTAGTGTGAAAAAATATTTAAAAAATGAAGTGCCTGCAAACCCGTGTAAATGCTGATTGGAAAAAAATTACACAATTTAAACTCTGCATACCCCTTGTGGTAGCTAGAAAGTATGTAAATGTGCACACTCAACCAAGTGTACATCTAGCTACCTCCAGAATGTTTCTACTTTCCCATTCCCTCTGTATTATATACAAAGACAGAGGTGATGTTTACTGATGATTAGGCAGGACAGGACTTGGCATAAACAAACATTCATGAAGTATAGTGATTATGCTATGGCATTTGACATAAATATTTGGTGTGTGTGTGTGTGTGTGTGTGTGTGTGTGTGTGTGTGTGTGTGTGTGTGTACTGAACAGCATCAATTTACAAAAATCAGATGTAGTTTGGGTTCTAATGTACGTAATACGCCTAGTGGTTACTTTGCCTCGTGTCGTAACCTTAATGACAACTTGTTCAGAAATTGAACCTCAATTTCTGTTGGTCTTATTTTATGATTTTCATCAAACATTTCACGCAAGTAGTATCGTGATTAAAATTTAGGCTATTTTAGAAGTAGTGACTGATGTAATACCTTTTCGTAAATTTTTCTATGACAGGCCTGTTGTCCCTTGGACAGATGATTACTGAGGGAAACGGCGTAGCGGAGCCAGGTTCTGCAGGGTGCACCACGAAGTTGATGGGGTTGTAGCGGAACGCGTACCACGCCTCCTGCACCAGCAGCACGGCGCACACCCACGATACGGCCACGCACACCAGCCAGAAGGCCCTGGCAAGCAGCAGACGGTGTCAGTCAGCACTCTGAGAGCAGTGACGTGCTTGCAGACTTAATGCCAGTCGTGCCTGGACAGAGTAAAACCGGCGTTTGCTCACGTTGGAAATAAAGGATTATTCTACTTTCATAATTAGTGACAGTCAGCCATACAGGTACAAAATACAGGATAATCGATAAGTATCTTAGAGGTTTCACAACAAGGCTGTAGGAAGACTACAGAGCATACGGAATAAAATTTAAATTAAAAATTTAAAAGAATCCTGACAAAAAAACCCTTTAAAAAAAAAACAAAAAAAAGAACAGTGTATTGCCCCTTTAAGCAGTAACATCTTGATCCATGCGTCGTCATGTTTGAAGACGGCTCCGTAAATAAAAAGAACAATAAATAAATAAAAGAAGTTAACAGCATCTATTCATTCTAGAACAGCATAACTTTCATTATTGGTAGGTATAAGCCACTTCTGTTTGGCAAAGTCTCCTCCAGGACTGCGCGTCCTGCATCCACACCTCAAAGTACCTAGTGAATTTATAGTTACCTATTATATAAAACATGAAAACGAATCCATCCTTAATCAGCCCAAAATTGTTAAGGAACAGAGTTAACTATTTATTTTGCATTATATTTTTACGTAATTACGTACGAACTTAGTTTCACGCATTAATATAACTTACGAGGCGTATGTGCTACAGTGGTTTGACGATAGCGCACTAACTCACACCTCGTTATACCGCAAGAGCGAGTCGCGCGGTGCGTGGAATGCGGCCAGGCGTGACTAAATGCGGCGACCTGAACGTGCAGTCCCGTGTGGGCAGACGTCGTTGACGTTGTGTCTATACAGCAACTTTTTCGGAGCACATTAATTAAGACTTAGTCTCAACGGTTTGATATTGTTGTTTTTCTGTATTTAACTACGTTGCTAGGTAGCTTGTTTGTAAATAAATTTCATACTTTATCACTTTAGATGTATTACGCTTTTATTTTATTTACTTAACGGTCTCCCGATGCAACGACGCTTGGTTCAAAATATTACTACTTGTATTAAGCTTAAAGGGACAATCCATAACACTTTTGAAGTTTTTAGAGTATTTTTGTGCCAGGGTTCTTTAAAAATTTTCAGTTAAGTTAAATTTTATGCTTTTTAAACCCTTTGTTTTGCTACTGGACACGGTACACAACACTCTAGCCCCACATTCACACAAATACTTTCAGGGACGAAACACCAAATTGCGATGAGAGTACGTTTTTCTTTTTTAATTAAAAAAATTTTCAAATGTGTCTGAAATCTTATGGAGCTTAACTGCTAAGGTCATCAGTGCCGAAGCTTACACACTGCTTAACCTAAATTATCCTAAGGACAAACACACACACACACACACCCATGCCCGAGGGAGGACTCGAACCTCCGCCGGGACCAGCCGCACAGTCCATGACTGCAGCACCTCAGACCGCTCGGCTAATCGCGCGCGGCTTTTAATTCACACATATATTCATTGACTACGTTTTAGAATATATTTAGCTACTTTAGATAACATAAGCAACAAGCAATGTCTATAATTGTAAATCAAGTCGGAAGAAAATCGGCTGCAATTGCACTCTCATACAGTAGGCTCCCGAAACTCTTTCTGTAGAAACATTTGATTTAGTACTAAACTGCAGACATCAGAAACAGCTAGAAAAAATCACCCTCTTTCTGCTCTTTAGTTGCTCACACTGGCGTCTTCAAAAGACAATCATCATGATCGTTGGTAAAAAAAGGTTAAAATGGCTCTGAGCATTATGCGACGTAACTGCTAAGATCATCAGTCACCTAGAACTTAGAAGTAATTAAATCTAACTAACCTAAGGACATCACACACATACATGCCCGAGGCAGGACTCGAACCTGCGACCGTAGCGGTCGCTCAGCTCCAGACTGAAACACCTAGAACCGCTCGGCCACCCAGGCCGGCCATCGTTTGTCAACCGCATTGGATAAACACACGTCCTTGTGGATTTTATTTATATTATTTTGAGCTCTACTATTCAGTACTATATAACCTGATGTAGTTCTTATGTATTACGTGGCAAATATCAAGAGAACGCGCTGGCAAACATCAGTGCTTAATTTAGCTGATGAACTTAAAATTCTGAACAGACTTTCGTGGAACATACACTATGTAATCAAAAGTATCCTGACACCACCAAAAAATACGTTTTTTGTGTTCCGTGCATTGTCCTGCCACCTCCTGCCAGGTACTCCATATCAGCGATCTCAGTAGTCATTAGACATCGTGAGAGAGCAGAATGGGGCGCTCCGCGGAACTCACGGATTTCGAATGTGGTCACATGATTGGGTCTCATTTGTGTCATACGTCTGCATACGAGATTTCTATATTCCTAAACATTCTTAGCTTCACTATTTCCCATGTGATAGTGAAGTGGAAACGTGAAGGGTCACGTACAGCACAAAAGCGTGGAGGCCGACGATGTCTGCTGACTGAGAAGAGACCGACGACAGTTGAAGAGGATCGTAATGTGTAATAGACAGACATATATCTACATCATCACATACCAATACCAAACTGAATCATGATCCACTGCAAGTACTATGACAGTTAGGCAGGAGGTGAGAAAACTTGGATTTCATGGTCGAGAGGCTGCTCATAAGCCACACATCACACCGGTAAATGCCAAACGACGCCTCGCTTGGTGTAAGGAGTGTAAACGTTGGACGATTGAACAGTGGAGAAACGTTGTGTGGAGTGACGAATAACGGTATACAATGTGGCGATCCATTGGCAGGATGTGGGTATGGCGAATGCCCAGTGAACGTCATCTGCCAGCGTGTGTAGTGTCAACAGTAAAATTCGGAGGCGGTGTTGTTATTGTGAGCTTGCACCCTTTGTTGTTTTGCGTGGTACTATCACAGCACAGACCTACATTGTTGTTTTAAGCACGTTCTTTATTCTCACTGTTGAAGAGCAATTCGGAGATGGCGATTGCATCTTTTAACACGATCGAACACCTGTTCATAATGCACGGCCTGTGGCGGAGTGGTTACACGACAATAACATCTCTGTGATGGACTGGCCTGCACAGAGTCCTGACCTGATTCCTACAGAAAACCTTTGGGATGTTTTGGAACGCCGACCTCGTGGCAGGCCTCATCGACCAACATCGATACCTCTCCTCAGTTCAGAACTCCGTGAAGAATGGGCTGCCATTCTCCAAGAAACCTTACAACACCTGATTGAACGTATGCATGCGAGAATGGAAGCTGTCGTCAGGGCTAAGGGTGGGCCAACACCATAATGAATTCCAGCGTTGCCGATGGAGGGCGCCACGAAATTGTAAATCATTTTCAGCCTGGTGCCTGGGTACTTTTGATCACATAGTATAGCCAAGAACCACTCTGATGAAAGAAAAAGCATTAAATCTCATCTTTCGTTTTGGAGCGATGATCCGCGTATGCTCTGGGCGTTAAAAATGGCACGTGTTAATGAATGGTTCAAATGGCTCTGAGCACTATGCGAGTTAACTTCTGAGATCATCAGTCGCCTAGAACTTAGAACCCATTAAACCTAAATAACCTAAGGACATGACACACATCCATGCCCGAGGCAGGATTCGAACCTGCGACCGTAGCGGTCGCTCGGTTCCAGACTGTAGCACCTAGAACCGCACGGCCACTCCAGCCGGCTGTTAGTGAATGGACTATGAAGGTTCGATTACTAGTACGCAGCGTGGCGTAGTTACAGAGCGCACCACTAGGTAGCAGGCGTATCAGAACACGCAGACGAATCATAATTGCCGCATGGAGTTTGTTGGCGCAGCAGATAGGTAAACCAATGCACATATTTCCCAAGTGGCTGTAATTGGGTAGTTCGAAGTTGCAGACAGCTGGAATGGACGTGGTATTATTTTTGGCTACTTCCTGAGGACATCTTCGGTTGACAGTTGTGGATGATGATGGCATGACAGCCGCTGATGTACATATAGGATAGGACACGTTTGGAAAGTTTGATGTGGACTTGCTGCATCTGTCAGGAAGCCAATATGTGGCGAAATGTGCACATTTATCAGCTTTACGGCTAATCACTTTTCCATAGGTGCTCAGCGTAGTAACTACCATCATGTTGGGAACGTCAGTGGTAGTTCACGTGCCTAGATTGGTCCCTGTATGAGCCCTCCATGTTCAGCCTGCACATTACTTACATGTCAACACAAATGCTGGAATATAAGACCACCTTGCGTCTCATTGAGAATCCCCTTACAAACCGTGTCGTTGATCTCTTCGCTTTCACCGCAGACCGCTCGGCGAATCCCACGGAGCTCTTTCACATTACCCGCTGGTTATAATATATCTTACGCTACTTGAGTGGACCTCCGTGAAAAACAAGTGATCGTAGGTTATTGAAACGTGGGAACATTTGTAAGGACATGGGGAAGAGAAATAAGGAATAAACCTTTGAAAGAAATACATTTTAGTTTTCATATGAGACGGTAAAATTTTGTTAACTGCGTGTCACATATACGTTCCAGGTTACCAACTTTGCTCTATGTCGGGACCACGACAGCCTGGAATTTTGTAAGGATACCACTTTTCGAATGGTGGACCATGGAATGGTGAGCGTTCGCGACACAGCTCGCGTACTGCTTGAATATCGCACTTTGTATCCAGCACTCAGCCATGACAACAGTAATCTCTTCAACAATTTGTGGCCCATCTGGCCGCCGTCTCACCGAGTAGCAGTTCTCTAAACGCCAGTTAATTCAGACTTCCGAATCACATTCTGCAGTCCCCGGTGCGCAAAGAGGACCTTCCCGTATTCCTCTATTACGTCGATCGTTGCAGAGAACAGTAGTGTTATTGTTGTATGGTGGACCTCGCGGTTAGAGGCGCCGTGTCACTGACTGCGCGGCCCCTACAGTCAGAGGTTCGAGTCCTCCGATGACCTAAGCAGTTTGGTCCCTTAGAAATTCAGACAATCATTTTCGTTATGGTGAAACAGCTTTACGAGTAAAGCCGTGTTCTCGCTGTGCAGACTCAGTTGACTGTCTGCAAGTGTAAAGGAACACTGACGCTTGCGTCTCAACACTACGCCGCATTGCCTGTATCAGCGCCTAACGGCGAGTCATGACACTAACACTACTTTCAATGCAAACTCTGGAGTGCATAGTCTCAACATCATTCCTATAAAGTTGAGTACTCATATGGCAGATCATTTTTAGTGTACACCGGATCAAGTATCGAAAGTTTAATTGCAACCAGCCCTTACTGTTACTGTGCTTTCATGCCACTGTTTTCCACGGTTGTTTCCCTCACCAAACTTTCGTTGTATCTCTCCACATCCTCTCAAAACATTTCCAGACAGTTTTGTTCACTTCAACATAATCTGTTGAAGAAAATGTCTAAAATATTCCCAGCCATTTCGCCGTGTTAATTCAAGGTAAAACCGCAAGCTTTCGACGATTACCTCCATGTCTTCGTCAGGATCAACTCAAAGTCAGAGGATGGAGATAATCTTCGAAAGCTCGAGGTTTTACCTGGAACTGACGCGATAAGAAGTCCGAGAATGTTTTATACGACAGTGCCGTCGAAAAAGACTTCATAGAGAGGCATAGAGTTCGTTACGGATGCAAATCAATCAGCGACAGGCAAGGAAAAGTACTTGACTTCACTTCAGGGAAATTGTTAAGCTATGAATCAGGATCGACAGAAAGGGTTCGGAGGACTTTTCCTACAATGCATGGCCTCAGTGTGCTAATTAGTGCAATCGTTCGGATTGTGAAGGTCCTGCTGTGCAGCATCCACTTGTTAGAAAAAGTTGATAGTAATTATATTTTTTACAATTAATGTTACGAATCAGTGTAATAAAATACTTACCTCTCGACAATATGACGATCTTTTTCTACAAAATATCTTAACCCATGAATAGTAGTATTTAGACAGTAATTTTTCAACATTTTCAGGAACTTCCATGGAATGGCAGACCATCCATTAGGTTTCACATCCCCACGAGCAGCTCCTCCCTGCAATTATAGGAACAATTTAAAAATTATTATCTGCTATCGTGTTAAAGAAAATTTTAATAATACGGTTGAGAAGAGTAATAAAATATGGTTTTTGGCATCCGAAAACATTTACTTTACCAGGATCTCTTGCGTCATTTTACAGATAGCTGCGCATCAGTAAAAAAAGAAAAGATATACTAATTTTTAGCTAATAGCCCAAAGTTCCGATGGGCGGTATGTTAAGGATAATGCTGTCGATGCAGGTTTGGCTGTGCGGCCACTCCCCCTGTACCTATAGTTACATGACACCTTGCCATCGTCTTTTTGTGTCTAAGTCTGCATCTTCTGGCGGTAGATCTGTTTAATGGCATGTGGGGAAGCTACCAAAATGGAGCGGGATTTATTACATTATTCAACTTATTAATATGAATCGCAGTTATTAATTATAATGAATACACTTGTGTGGCATTTTAAATCTGGGTGAAACAGACATAATTATTGTTCCAGCTGCAGATATGTTCCTTTTCCATAAATTTTATTTACTTTGGACCACAGCTAAATTTGTTGTAGTTATCTGTTCCAAAGTTAGTCATTTCTAACTCTGTAACGCTGAGTCAAACCAACTGATATTGTCTATTACGAAAAATAATTAAAGTGCTGTCTCTATTAATAATAATCACGTGGAACTTACTTGGATTTTAGTTATTAATTTCAGTTGAATGGGGCACTGGAAGGAATGCTTTACTGCATGTCACTACCAGGCAGAGGCCATCCTACAATCGATGGCACTAGATCTGTAGGTTGTTAGTTCGATTCCTGGTGGCGGAGTAAATGTTCACAGCCAGTAATTAACTAGGGGGAGGGGCAGGAATAAAGTTCCTGATCATAAGGCTTTGGGTCAAAATATTGAATTAAATTTTAAATCCCATCACGGCATGAGGGCACGTGATACTGGTCGTGGAGATCTATCAGTATGATGGGGGCATTAAGCTCAACGGCTCTCTTTGCGACAATTCAATAGGAGTCGGCTATGTGCCAGGCTCACGCTTCAGTATCGGTTCAGAAGTCCATAGTGTCAATCGTTTTTCAGGCGATATTAACCAAGGACGTCGGACGCATCCCATCGCTATCAAGGACTGATGTTATCGGACAAGATTCTCCGATTCTCCGCCCTACTCACCACATCTACAGTCAACGGTGTGGCTACGGCATTCGTTATTCAAGCAGGTATTGCAAGGGCGTATCCCGTCACCCAGTGAACGCTTTCCCTCAGGAGGCAGGCTCAAGCCTATGGAATGGCCTGCGGTATCTGCTGAGATTACCCCAAATGAGCACGCTTGGTTCCCCTGAAATTAGCAGAACGTCGTTTCTGGAAGCTTCGCCGCAAGCTGAATCTCAGGATGGTCGTCGTGGAGGAGTGGGACACTTTTCAGTTGTGACGTCTCAACCACCTTTGGTACAGCAAGCAGAGGATGATAGAAAAATATTAAAATGTACTTTTCACTGTCAGGCAAAGATGTTCAAAATGGTTCAGATGGCTCTAAGAGCTATGAGACGTAACAGCTGAGGCCATCAGTAGCCTAGACTTAGAACTACTTAAACCTAAGTTAACCTAAGGACATCACACAAATCCATGCCCGAGGCAGGATTCGAACCTGCGACCGTAGCAGCAGCGCGGTTGCGGACTGAAGCACCCAGAACCGCTCGGCCACAGCGGCCGGCAAAGATGTTCAGTTTGAAACAGACTGCCTTTATTTTTGGTTAGTTTCTATATTATTTCTTTTTTAACATTTATAATGCCTTTTTATTGTTGCTCACATAGAATCTTAACCCACATAGATTAGCAGATGTGCAAGTAAAATGATACTTAAATCGACACCTTAGCTGCAAACATGCGATATTTATCATTGTGGACATGTTGAAAATGTGTGCCCCGAACGGGAATGGAACCTGCGATCTCCTGCTTACATGGCAGACGCTCTATCCATCTGAGCCACCGAGGGCACAGATGATAGTACTCATGCAGGGATATCTCTTGCACGCTCCCCGTGAGACCCACATTCCTATGTCCACACCACAACATTCGTAGTGCGCGTAATAGATGTTTGCCCATCACAATAAATACTCGTGGCAGATTAATCTACCAAGTTCCGTACGAGTTGGGGCATAGCGTGTGCGTTCGCACTGGAAGGTCAAACATCTATTAGGCGCACAACGAATGTTGTGGTGTGGACGTGTTGCGAATGTGGGTCTCACGGGGAGCGTGCAAGGGATAAGTCCCTGCAGGCGCACTATCCTCTGTGCTCTCGGTGGCTCAGATGGATAAGCGTCTGCCATGTAAGCAGGAGATCCCGCGTTCGAGTCCCAGTTAGGGCACACCTTTTCAGAGTCTCCCCAATGATGTATATCAACGCCTGTTTGCAGCTATGGTGTCGATGTAATCGTAATTTCATTCTAGAAAAGGTGCAAGGTCCGCAATGGAATCTGTTCTTTCGGGAACAGATACTACCTTTATGTATAGATATGCAAATGTTTTCACTTTTTAAATTTTTTTTTAGACTTAATGAACATTGTAGTGCGAACAGCTGTCATGCCACTATTGCGTGTGATGGTTACTAACTAGTTTTAGCCGCTACTGTTAGTGAGAATGTCTTACCGATTGGTGGTCGGCAGTCATGTCTGTGGTGCGCCTGGGTCTTCAGCAGTCGGAGCGCCCACCTCTACTAACATGTCGCGTGTAACGAGTCCGCGGCAGCGCTTGCTCCGTGACGGCTATGTTTGCACACTCTGCTGATGCGATCACGGTACCACGGCCCACAGTGCACGTGGCACAACGTTGTTTACTGGAGAAACGACTCCGTCGAAGCGGCGAGTCGGAATAGCGTTTAAACACAGCTCGCCATGAAAAGTGTGGCACCATTAAGGCGGCATGCAACAAACATCAACTTTGCACGAAATATACTACATACTTGTAGATTCAAATGATTAGTATTTCAGCAAAACCGCATAGAGCAGTTACGATTAACTCTTTCTACATTCTTCATAAAGGGTGGTCAATATTCAGGAATATGGCAGGAACATTCGCACGAAGCAAAAAGTACTTAAACATGGGCTGTAACATGCGTACCTTAAGGGCTATGAGTATTTGTTCACTGGAAGAAATGTGTCTCACAGGAGCGAAGATGCGGAAGCGCTCATAGCTCAAAAGGCGTTCACTTTCGTGCCCCCCTTTAACGGACTTTTTTCTTGTTTTTTTTTCTATGCTAACACCACTAAGAAAATGGAAAGCAAACAGCTTGCAATAGAAGAGCTATATTTCACAATATTGAAGATGAAAAAGTGCACATAGCTTCTAAGATGTGCGTTTTAGAGCCGTTGTTTATCAGATTATTTTGTTTCGAATGATCGTTCCCGCAATAGATGGTTCAAATGGCTCTGAGCACTATGGGACTTAACATCTATGGTCATCAGTCTCCTAGAACTTAGAACTACTTAAACCTAACTAACCTAAGGACATCACACAACAACCAGTCATCACGAGGCAGAGAAAAGCCCTGACCCCGCCGGGAATCGAACCCGGGAACCCGTGCGTGGGAAGCGAGAACGCTACCGCACGACCACGAGCTGCGGACGTTCCCGTAATGTCCCAGAATATTACGCATTCCTTTAGGTTCACTCTGTATAAGGAAAGATCACGCAGCTAGGTTCGCCTTCAGAAATTATATTTGACTGTTACTCGTTTGTGAGAAGATGGTGTAATAAAGATGGTGTAATACCACGTGTAAAGAAGGACATTGGCAGAATCGTTGCTATCTAGACTGCAGTATATCGTTCTGCAATATTGCTGCTTGCGTTCAAAGGTTGGGCGCATTTGGGCACTGAAATGTACCAATGGTAACAAGTGAAAATTTGTGCCGGACCGGAGCTCAACCAAGATTTCTCTCTTTAAGCGAGCGGTCGTCTTAACCGCCTAAGCCAACTGAG